>NW_004949101.1:2606666-2607884 GCF_000317375.1 Microtus ochrogaster | reverse complement strand
CAGCGTTCAGTTTAGAATGATAGTCTATATAGGTGCCCAGAGCAGTTCATAGGAAAGAGATAGCTCAAATGTTTCTCCCTGGCTCTGAATATCTATTAAAATTAGGATTTGTGAGCTGTTAGAATTGTAAAGTGTGTCTAGAACCTAGTGTTTAGTATCTAACCTATCATATACCTGTTCATGTTGCTTTGGAAAACTGTTTTATACATTGTCAATGATTATAAATACTTTAGAGCTGTATTAGCTAATATAATAGCTAATTGTTGCTTAAATCTGAATTATAATTAAGGCTTGAAATGGGTTAAGTAATGAGTGCTTATCCACCCTTCAGAAGGCCCAGGGTTCAACCCCAAGTATTAAAATAGCCAAAATTCAGCTCCAGGGCTGCAGAGATGGCTCAGTGGCTATTAGCTCATACTGCTCTCTCCGAGGACCCTCATCAGGCTCTTCACAACCGACTTAACTCCAACTCCAGAGGATCTTATGTCCTCTTCTGGCTTCCACGGGTACCTGCATTCATGTGCATCTATGCCACAAAGACACATTAAAAAAATCATCACCTTGGGCATGCTGGCCATAGTTCATAGGCTCAAAAGCCATGTGGTGCCAGTGGCCATCACCACATCGAAGGTGCAAGAGAGGAAAATTCTGTCATTGCAGAAAGTTCTGTGGGATAAAACAGCTATGCACCAACAACATTCATAGACTGTAGTGGGTGATGCTGGACACAGCATGGGAGGGACAAGATTTCCCACAGGGCCACCAACCAACCCCGGCGCCTCAGACTCCTCACCTGCCATTATTGTTCCTAAGAGATGGGTGCTCATGGATAGGCCCAATGAGTGGACCATTCCTCTCCGTACCTTCTTCTGTGGGGACATCCAGAAAACTAATTCTCCCCAGATCGTGTGCAGGGAGAGCAGGGTGGAAGGAGGGCATTCTGGGTAACTGGTCATTCTGCAGGTTCTACAAAGGACACTTGGCCTGGTGGTAACGTGAGTGTTCTGTCTCATACTAACTTTTTCGGCTGCTCAAGCCTAAGCTGCGGCCACTTGCTCATCAAATGAGATCTCAGTGACCCAACCTGTTGTCAGATACCAAGCCTTGATGTGGGGTTTCGGAGAGCCACCCTCTCTCTGCTCCAAACTGACTCCTGTCCATGGGAGCATCTTTTTTTTTTTACATTGTATATTTCTTTCTTTTTTTTTCTTTTTTTTT
>NW_004949101.1:2599240-2604766 GCF_000317375.1 Microtus ochrogaster | reverse complement strand
TGATGGGATTTTGATGGGGATTGCATTGAATCTATAGATTGCTTTTGGTAGAATTGCCATTTTTACTATGTTGATCCTCCCAATCCAAGAGCAGGGCATGGGAGCATCTTTTAATATCAGTTTTCATTTTGAAACTTATGCTCTGGGGCTTGAGATCCTCTCTAGATGTTCCTTCTTTCATCTCCTTGGATACCCACCTGTCCGTATGTGATTGACAGCTGTTATTTATGAACTAAAATAATAGCCGGAAAGACAACAATTACCTAAGGCACCACACTGCATAAATATAAATGCCTCGTTTCCAAACTTTAAGAAGCAGCTTGATTGGTTTATTGTGATTTTGCTTGCTCGAATAAATACATTTCAGAAATTCTGTTCTTCGTCTGCTAAGATGTACCTGGTCTGGTGGCCTAAAATTTTATTGCAAACTAGCAATTACAAGAACTGCTTTGAATCCACTGGGCAGCAGGGAACTGTCACGGGTGTCATAAGCCTAGTCTCTCCTTTTGGATCTTTGTAGACTTCTTTGGGAGGCTTATTTTGTACATGTAGATTCAATCTTTAAAATTTTCCGTTCTAAAAGCAATCCAATTTTTTATAGAAAAACATTTTAGAAGCCAAGTAGAGTATAGAACCCATGTCTAATAAAATATAGAACCCCTAGGTAATAGAGCATAAAACCTAGGCCTGGTCCCAGTACCCAGATTTCAGATGATTGAACTGTGAGAAGTGAGCAGAATCTGTTTGTCCCCGATACCCTAGAACAAGGCCCTGAATCTTCCTCTCTCTCTGGGAACCCACATGCTCCGAGGATCCTGGGTATAGCCCATCATATCCATCTTAGAGAGGAGAGACTGGCCAAGCTTGCCATGGGCCGCTGCCAAGACAGTGGTATGGAGAGTTCTGAACCAGTTTCCCAGCTCTGTCTAGTTCCCTGCCTGCAGGACCAGAGGAATACTTTTTACATCGTGCAAATGATCAGCCATTAGGATCAGCAGTCATTTTGTGTGATTTTTCATTTCCCTGTTACAAAAAGACTAAGGATGTTTATTCCTGAAACACAAAAATAATTTTGTTTCCCTGACAAAGGTACCTCAGGAGCTTCTTAGATTCGTGTGTGAATGATGAAAATACTAGAACATCTCTCTGTACTTTATATTAAAATTAGCAAGGAGTTGAGTTTTATTGTCATTTTGAAGCCATGCTCTGGCATTGCTTTGGCCAGATGAAAGACTGATGCATTTGCCAAACCCAGGGTGCCTGGAGGATGCTGTAGCTTGGAGAAGTCTTTGTTAGGTAAAATTAAAGTTCTATGTGTCTGGCTTGTATGCAGTTCCTATGTGTCTGGTTCTATGGACTTGCAGTTAGTTAGCAGCTAACTAACCTCTACAGAATGACTAGAACTTGTAAAGGACTCTTCCAAAGAAGCTGTGGACTGGAAATCCTGGTGAGCCATGCACGAGGCAGGATGGGAATGATGGAGTGAACCCCTCATCAGCCACATGATGGGGACGTGCAGTGCTCAGACTGTCCGCTGAGGTCTAGCTGCAGATAACAGAATCTACTGTGGCTCGGTTACACAGCAGTGGATGGAGGAGTGGCTTCAGTGTCCGGCTTCCAAGAAATTTCCAGAAAACAGTTCTGCAGATGGGGTCAGTCTTTGCCAGAGAAGGGGATTCGTGGAACTAGAACACTGCTGCGCATTTACCAGCTCTGTAGTTTCCCCTCTCTGTCGAGATCCATTTCAGCAGCACAGTCACCCCCAAATCCTTCCTGGTGCCCAAGAGAGTCAGCTACAGCTAAACACCACAGTGAGTGAGTCTTGCCAATCGAAAAAGCAGGGTCCTCACCCAGTGAATACCCCGTGGTATTCATGCCCAGATGCCAAGTCTCACACAGGGCTGTCTCTCTGGAGACAACTCGGTCTCACGTGGTAGCTCTCTGGGCCTGAGCTGGAAAGGGCATATAGTCTTCCACTCTCTTACATATATGGTTTGGCTAAACCATGCTAAAAGGGTCTCCAGCGCTGCTGCCACATTTTGGTATGCAAACCACCAGAAGTCGGCCAGCTCCCTGGAAGGTAGCAGAAAGAGCATTTGGAATCTGGCTTTATATCTACTATTGATAAGGATAAATTTTTCCTTGGTTATAGTCAGGTCCACAAACCTTTCATCCGAATTCTAGAAGCAGATGTTGTGGAATTCGGTGTTCATTTTTTTTTTCAGACCTCAGAAGACCAGATAACCCCACTCATTGAAAAGAGAACCAAAAGCCCGAGCTAAGTGTAGCAGAGCTGTTTCAATAGAACATGCAACAGGGCGGGGACAGTGAGGCAGAGAATGTTTAGCTGACATCAACACTGGGATTGCTCTAGCTCACTGCCTTGGGAAGGTTTCCAGGCCCCATCAAAAGTGGGTGGAGTCCAGAAGATTCCGAATGGAGGAGGTGCCACTGTGAGTCTGGGGAAAGCAAGGCAGGTCAATTCCTCAGGACAGAGTAGAGAGGGAAAAGGCACAGAGGGGGCAACTGTGGAGATTACAGCAGAGCCCTCCTGAGTGTTCAGTGAGGCTTGGGGACAACTTTTCAAAGCCCTGGGAAGATTAGAGGGTATAGGGTCTGGCCCACTCAGGTGCAAGTAAGGACCTCCTCTCAGGCAGACGTGAGACCCTCTAGACCATGGGCTTGACAGGCAAAGCATGAGTTAGTCCTGGAACACCACTCCGATCCCTCTTACGCATCTCAAACCCAATTCAAATGTGTCCAACTGTTTCCAAGTAACTTAATGACATCCCCAGACAAACTCAAGGAAGTTCATCTGGTGCTGAAAATTACAGCATCTAACAAAGTCAGACTCAAAGTTTTCAGCATCCAATGCAAAAATTTCTAAACATGCAGTGAAACATGAAAATAAAACCTGCAGAGAGGAGAAGAATCTTTCAATCAAAATCAACCCAGAACTGCCTTAGAGTTAGCAGACAAGCATAGGAGAAACACTATTATAACTGGATTCTGTGTGATCAAAGTCCTAAGTACAGACATGGAGGGCAGATAAAAAGACACAAGCATCAAGAGCTGAAAACTGACAGATCTGAGATAAAAACTACACCACGACTGTGGCAGATTAGAACCTGCCGATTGGTAAATTTAAAGACATCACTACTTAAAATGCCTCAAATGAAACGTGGAGAAGAGAAGGAACCTAGATCGAGCATGGAGTACAGGACAGCTTCAAGTTGACTGAAGACATGATAACAGATGTTTCTAACTCTGATGTGACTCTACCAGGGGCATCCAAGCTCTTGACATTGTGACATAACATTGTCACCTACCAAACATACACATCTGCACACACGCATACACACAGATGCACATAAATGCACAAACACACACACGTACATAAATACACAAACACACACACATCCACACACGCACATACACACACACACACACATCTGCACCCACACACACACATTTTAAGCTGAAGGTCTTGAGTTGGGCCACATTCATTACTATTCTGGGGAGCATGTCACCCACAGGTTGCCTGTCAGACTTGCCTTCAGCCTCTACTCCCACAAATCTAAGCTCGGTGAATCTCAAGAAAAATGAAGAAAATGAGACCAAACCATATCATTATCAAAGAGCCGAGAACCAGCGAAAAAAGCAAAGAGAGAAAATAGGCAAATTATTTACAAAGAAATAAATGGAAGAATGGCAAGAAAAACATCAGAAAAAGTGTAAGCAAGGGGACATGGAGAAGCAGCTTCAAAGCTCGGACTGCTTCCAAATTTTAGAGCTCATTTACTACTGATTACCTAATACCTCCAGAGTAGTACGTATCATAAGTCTCCCATAAGACGTACACCGCCCTGCCTACACCCAGCCAGCGTCTCTTGAGGCATACTCTTTCCACTAGCCTGTTCACTCTCTGCTGGTTACTTTCTTCTAACTGGGAACCCCTCTTATAGCCCCTCGCCATAAGACCCGTGTCTCCCCAAACTGGTATGTTCAATCTCTGATTGAAGTGACTGCATAGGGTCTGTAGGAAGCTAAGGGAGATTATAAGGAAGCCTTCGCTCCTCTTCGCCACAGGAGGACCCTGCAAGAAGGTGGCCTGCTCCAAGCTGTAAAGAAAGCTGTCTGGAAATGACCATGCTAGCGCCTTGATTTTAAACATTCCAAATGGGTTTCTGTTGTTTACCCCGTTTAGACTGCAGTGCTGTGTGCTGTGTTGTTTTGTCAACTCAAGCTGACTTGGACAGGTTCACGCCATCTGGTCCTTCTTGTCTCCTCACAGTTCATCCATAGGCTACCAGTAATATAAGCAGGCAGTAGGGGTGGGATAGGAGGCTCTGCCGGCCAAGACACATGGGAAGCCTGGAAAGCCCCGATCTAGCAGTGATGGAAATTACCTCCATGTCCTCTCACCCCGCGTCTATCCCTGGTTCTGCCATTCTGCCAGCTGCAGCTCCCTTATCTGGTCTTGAAGGTCACCAGGGTCACCCTGTGGTGTGATAAGGGGACAGCACAGAAGGGCTCCCTTAGACGGCTCCTAGCAGTGGTGTCTGGACTCTAAACTTCATTTATCTGTAAAGGGGACCTTAGGACCCCTTCCTGGACAGCTGTCAAGACCGTGTCGGATGCCAGGCAGGGGATTTTCAGCTCAGACTCACTCTTCGGGAACCAGCATTCTGCAGCCCACTGCTCCCGCAGGGCCCAGCTACAGGTCCTTCTCACCCACAAGCATGGCTGGCAGTGTGATGCTGAGATGTCTTTCTGACACACACACACCCAGGATAACTTGGTGAAGTGACAGATGGCAAAGCCCCAGCATGGCCCAAACCACTTTTCCTTCCTTCTTAAAAACACTTTCCGTCACCTCTGCGGCAAACCCCTGAGACGTGGCTTGAGGCTCATTATTCACTCCACCTGGTAATTTGGGGAGATGAGAGCACCAAATGCCACCAACGATGCCCCTGTAGCTGCTAATAGGAGCTACTGTTTGGAGCCCACGGTACCCTCTTGGCCCCAGCAGCTCAGACAGCTGCCAGAACACCGTCTGCCAGGCCAGGATACGTGCTGAAGGCTCCGAGGGCAGAATAGAGCCCTGCACAGTCACCCTAGCATCCCAGAGGTGTTCCGCATTAATAATCTATAGTTCAATCATTAGGAGCAAATCCAAGCGAAATAGGAAAATACACCCCATGCTGGAGGCTGGGAGGCTGCTGGGAGAAGGCTTCTCCACCCCTTGGCAGCCTTAATGATTAGTTCCCAGCCCCCAGAAGCCCAGCTGACAAACGGTGCCTGCTAGCTGGAGGCTTTCTGCATGTGATAATTGAACAATGCTCAAACGCATCAAAGATATTAACACGGACTCACTGCCTGCGGTGCTATGTCTGAGATACAGGCCCCTGACCCAGTCCATCTCTGGGGCTCCCTGAAGGACATCCTCTAGGATGCAGGCCCCTGACCTGGTCCATCTCTAGGGCAACCCTGAAGGACATCCTCTAGGATGCAGGTCCCTGACCC
>NW_004949101.1:2590931-2599140 GCF_000317375.1 Microtus ochrogaster | reverse complement strand
GAAGGACATCCTCTAGGATGCAGGTCCCTGACCCTGTCCATCTCCAGGACAACCCTGAAGGACATCCTCTAGGATGCAGGTCCCTGACCCCGTCCATCTCCAGAGCTTCCTAAACTAGGATGCAGGTCCCTGACCCCGTCCATCTCCAGGGCAACCCTGAAGGACATCCTCTAGTTGGTCTTTGCCTTCCAGACAGATCTGCAAGTGGATCTTCCACAGGGGCATCCAGGGATGCTGGGGCCCTGGCAGGGATTTAATATCTGAACTAATGTGATTTTTTTCCAATTATGTGCTAGACTGAAGTGTTCGCCTAGGCCTGTATTGTAACACGACTCAGCATTCTATGGAGGGAGCAATCTAAAGGAGGGAAGCCTTTTTAATTTCAGGGTTTCTTTGGTTTTTAATAGTTATGCATTTCAAGATATTTGTCCATAATCTTCCTAATCATACGCAGTATTAGTCCAGACTCTCTGTGACTGACAGAAGCCCAGCTCCAGTGAGCAGACACCTCAGAGAGGAGATTTCGGCACCCCTCAGAACAAAACCCAGGATGAGCACGAGGAGCAGCGAAGCCAGGGCATCCTGGAGCCGGTCTTTATCTGAGATAGCACGGCACTTTCTGTCTCCATGATACCTTCCTCCTCTGGAACTGACCCCATGAATCAGGAGACAGGGAACCTCTCCTTTCTACAGCCACTCTGAAAAACCTCCTGAGGAAGAACTCAGGTCAGTCTGGGTGCCTGTGATGTCCCTGCCCACTTAGACTGTCAGAATGGTCATGTCTCACTTATCAGGCCAGGGACCAGAGTGCTTGAAGAGCAGGGGGCTACAGAGCAGACAAAAACCTCTCCCTGCATGTCATAAATGGCAGAATGCATCTTCACCCCACTGCACCCTAGCACAGGCTGACTGCTAGGAACCCTCCCCTTCTGGACAGGAAGAAATCCATGTCACATAAAATGTGGATTCCAAACAGCTGCCAAAGAGGCTCCTGACACACTGCGGAAATGCTGGAGCCTTTTCTCTGCGGTTAGGAAGGAGCAGAAGATATGTTCCCTTCCTCTGTCTTTCTTAGACTGTCCCGAGACTCAGTTTCTCTGTGTGTCTTGGTCTAGAGACATCCTACTGTGTGGCACAGTAGAGGGCACATAAAGTGTAATCCCGACTTTCTCCATTTTCCACCTCATTTCCCTTTCTTTTTACTCTAGACACCCTGAAATTGCACCCCTCAAAAAACCAAAAACATTAGCATGTGATCCTTGCCCATGGCTCTGCTTTGTGGGAAGAGCAAGAAACCCATTACGATGATAAGGATGAAAAAAATCACTAACCTGAGTTTTTAATTTCATCAGAGATCCTTACACCTTTGGACATAAAAGACACAGGCTAACCATGGGGAATTTTCTCATAAAGCTCTGCCTCATTCTGAAGAGTTAAGTTTAGATAAAAATTTGGTGAAGACTTCTTTAGGATCACATTGGAAGGCACCTTGGGCTCCTGGTGATGTGGCTCAGCTGGCAGAGTGCTTTCCTAGTGTGCACGAATTCCGGGGTTGAGTCCCCAGCACTGCACACACCTGGGCATGGTGACCTGCACAGCTGTGATTCCAGCGCTTGGGAGGTAGAAGCAGAAGAACCAGACCTGTCCCAGAGTGGCAGCAACCAGGAGAGGAAGGGAAAGAGATTTTAATTCTAAAATTCTATCTAATTTCTAGATAGGAATTCTAGAAAGAAGATGAAGAAAATATACTGAAGGCGTCTGCTAAAAGCATGATAGAAGAAAATTCCAGAAGCATAAATCATTAATTTCCAGATTGCAAAGGCAACCAGGGTCCCATGCAGTAGATGACTGCACCCCAAAGACTCTGTGGTGAAACCTCACAGAAGGAGCCTTAAGAGGCACATAGAAGATCCCAGTAAGTAAAGCTGGCCACTTAAGAAGTAACCAGAATCAAAGGGGCCTGAGAACTTAGGAGATGGTGGAAATACTATAGATAATAGAGGAAATTATCCCAAACAAAAATTCAGTGACCATCCATCCAGGGATAACCAAAGAAATAATCACATCATCTCCCGTAAGCGGAGAAGGAACGACTAGACGTTTCTCCCTCCACCGATATGACAGAACCTTTGAGAAGAGCAACTTAGGGAAGGAAAGGGCCTATCTTGGCTCACAGTTTGAGGGTCCAGCCCATCATGGCAGCAGAGGCATGACATCTGCAGTCAAGAAGCAGAGAGAGAGATGTATGTTAGGGCTCAGCTCCCTTCTCATGGGATGGCGCTACTCATTTTTAGAATGGGTCTTCCCACCCCAATTAGTTCAGTCTAGAATTTCCTTCACAGACATCCCTAGGGCTTGTCTCCTAGGTGACTCTAGATCCTGTCAAGTTGATCCTCAGTATCATCACGGTCTGGATTTTGCAATATCTAAGGAATCCGTGGGTGCCAGTGTTGAGCACCCATGGCTTCTGACATGGAAGAAGCAAAGGCCAGAGCTCACTTAGTAGTAGAAAACACAGCACCTTGCAACAAACAAGCTAAATGGACCAAAATCTGAGCAAGATTAGCCCACATTAAGTGACAGGAAACAAGATGGCAGAGCATGTTAGCGAGTGTGACAGAATTGGAGCACCAATTCAGAGTGTAGAAGCTACAGTTAGACAGCCCAATTACTTCAATAACAGCAAAAAGAATGCAAGAAATAAGCAGCGTTGGAGAGGGAAACCTACAGATTAATTTTTTAAATTTTTTAGATTGGCTACTTTGTGTGCATGAGGGTTTTGCTTGCATGTAAGCATATGCACCACACACATGCCTGGTGCCTGTGGTGATCAGAAGAGGACTTCAGATCTCCTGGGACTGGAGTTACAGATGATTGGGAGCCACCATGTGGGTCTTGGGAATTGAACCAGGGTCCTCTGAGAGAGCAACAAGTGTTCTTAACCAGTGAGCCAACGCCCAGCCCCTAAAATATGCTTTTAAAATAAAGGCATATTGCATATTTTTATTTATTTTTAGTTTCTCAAGACAGGGCTTCTTTGTGTAACCACCATGGCTGTCCTGGAACTCACTTTGTAGAACAGGCTGGCTTTGAACTCATGGAGATCTGCCTGCCTCTGCCTGCCTCTGCCTCTCAAGATCTGGGATTAAAGGCACGTGCCACCACCACCCAGTAAGCATATTGAATACTAATTCAAATAATATGTGAAAACTGTATTTCATTTATAAGGTTACTGAAGCTTCAGCACAAGAAAGTTTATGATAAGTTATTATCACTGGGCTTGGTGGCACACTCTTTAATCCCAACACTCGGGGGCACAGTAGATCTATTGTGAGAGGCCAGCCTGGTCTACATAGAATCTTCCAGACCAGCCAAGGCTACATGGCAAGACCTTGTCTCAGAAAAATAAGAACAAAAAAGAAGTTATTTTTTCATATTTTTATTTTTAAAGATAGCTCACCTGGATGTGTATATTTTCACGAATATGTGTGCATATACATTCTTCGTTCTGGCTGCAGCCCCATCACCATGGGACAGAGCCAAGACACTATGAGCCCCGTCAGTGGTTGTTGCCCTGGGTCACTAGGCTCTAGTGCTGTTATAGCGCACTGATATATGATTAGAATACGTCCATCAAATGGCTACCCCTGTTTTGTGGAATCATGAAGTCACCGTGCAGCTGCTGAAGAGCTCGGCCCCAAGGTGGCAGGGACACAGGGATGAAACAGACCCAGCAAACCAAGGCTCAGCAATAACCAACCCTCAAGGTTCCTCTCCCAGAGCCGCAACAGCTTGCTGGCCACCTAAGCAGAAGGAAAGGCATGCAGCCTGAACCCTTGACCCCTTCCGTGCAGCCCCTTTCTCCACCCCTGCTCTCGTACCTGTGAGTCAAGGAAAGGGAGCCCGGCAACGCACAGGTACAACTTTGCCATGGTGAGTGGTGGGATTAATTCCCATCCCTCCCAGCCCCCTTGTGGTCTTCCAGGAGAAATGGTTACCAAGAAATAGGAAGTGTCCAGAGAGCTCAGGCATCTTCCCTCTGTGGCCTCTCAAGTACGGAGGAGATCATTAGAGGGTCCTTGTGTTGCCTAGCAACCCGTGAATGCTGTTTGCTATCATGTCATTAATATGATATGAAAGTGTTTCATAGAAGACATTCATCTCGCATTAATGAAAATCAAATTTGCTAATATGACACAAAATCTGTTCTTCCTTGTGACTGTCTATACTTAAGTAGCTTATTTATTGAATTAGACAGTGAGTGGTTTTCAGGCTTGAGACCGTTAAAGTATCAGAATAATGGCTTTGTTTCCAATAATATCAGATGGCCCTTAATGATGTGATTATGCAGCTGTCACTCCGTGACCACCATCCTCGGACCAAGTGCCCCTCCCTGGAGTCTCACCCAGACACCCCTCAGCTTCTGCCATTCAGCTTCTCACACAGGCAAGCCTCAGCGGGGAAAGGCTTCCTGTTGGAGCCTGTCTGCTCTCCAGATGAGCTCAATTTTCCTTCAGAGCGCTGGGACCAAAGACTGGAGGTGTTTAGCATAATGGAGGCTCTCCAATCCCTAAGCATGTGAGAGGTAGCCACACGTATTCATCCGTGCTGTCTTTCTAAGAATGGGCTAGCACACGACCCTAAATGCATCCGGCACCATAAGAAACACGGGCGACATCCTACTTTAAACACAGTGTGTTCCCGAGAGCAAGTATGGAATTCAAATGTACAAAACCCAAGTGATAAGCTGGTGGCACCTATCAAGGGCATTCCAATCACAGAATTAAGGTGCCCAGTGCTCAAGAAGCAGAGGTAGGCAGATCTCTGTGAGTTTGATGCCAGCCTGGTCTACGAAGAGTTCCAGGACAGCCAGGGTATATAGAAAGACCGTGTCTCCAAACAAATAAAACAAAACGGGGTGCTCAACTGTTGTCCGGTCTCTGTGATGGGAAAGTGTAGATCTTATCTGAGGTCCTGACTGTTCTGAGGCTGGACCATCTTAGGTAGCAGCTTTGGATTTGGTCTTGATGCACACTTTTGAGGAAGTTGCAACAGAGACATTCTGAGAGACTAGATCACCTAGGATATTTATCTTCCTTAGTGTCTGGTTCTTTTTTTTTTTTGAAAACATACAAACCTTTGAAGGTAACGTGCATATCTGCATTAACACAAGTATGGAACGTGTGGTGTGCACAAGTTAGTTAAAGATGATTTTTTGTTTTATGTTTGAGTAGGTAAAAGGCATCTGTTAACTTTATGTTTGTTTGGGTTATATAACCAAATTCCTATCCATGTTATATAAAAGGAAGCCATGTAATAGCAAGTCATAAGATGTATCATGTGTCATCCAGTCTCAGAACTGTTCCCATAGTAGGGGGTTCAGCATATACGTCACCTGTCTTGTGGTCTTTCTTGGTTTCTTCTTTCATGTCTGTAGCCAAGATGTGCAGGAGGTCTCCTCTGGTCAAATCTGGTCTTTATTAATTTGGAAGGAATCTATAACGTTTTGTTTCCTGTAGAAACAAAGGTATAACCTCTCCCCCAACACAACACATTTCCTGACTTCCACTCTAAAGTTATCATTAAAATATATAGACTGGTTTGATTTAGCAGTATTTTCTACAATTCAGTGTCCCTCATTAGCATTTGAAAAATTAAAAGTCAACAAAGCAGCACACAGGATCCAGTCACCCTGCGTGTTTTCCATCCTTGAATGTCTTATTTTGATTTTACTTCACTCTTTCTCTAAAGAGTTTGCTTTATTATTTTTTTCTGTGAATATCTATACCTGTTTCCTTTATTCCCCTTCAATATCAAAGCACATTTTCAAGCACGCTGTAACCTGTTCAGAAGTTTTTCGGTCTGGACCTGGCTTGACTAAGTGCCTGCAGTGTGTTATGATCACATGAGCCCTCGGACTGTTAGGTGGCAGGTAGGCCCTCCACTGCACAGCTCACCTAGCACACAGCGCTGGCGGCTGGCTCCACCTGCCTTGGTCCTTCCCAGTTCTGGGAAGCTGCTGTGTCTGTGCTATCTAGTCTCCCACCCCAGCAGTGAGTGCACTACTCCAGTGCTTGGCTGTATTAAAGGAGCCACACCTCTGTACACAGTAAGCACTGGACCTGCTTGAGAGACCAAGGTTGCCGGGAAGCTGTGTCTGACTCCGTGTTCAGAATTTTTCCCTACTCTCTCAGGCCCTATGTTGATGTACATGCTGCACGTCGGGCACCAAATGTAGTTGGACTTTCCTTGGACTTCCAGCCTACAAAAAATGCCACGGAGACTTATTAATTATGAAAGCTTGGCCTTTGGCTTAGACTTGTTCCCAACTAGCTCTTATAACTTAAATTAATCTGTTTTTATTAATCTACATTCTGCCACGTGGCTCAGTTACCTCTCCTGTTCTGTATGTATGCCCTACTTCTTGAGCGTCTGCCTTGGTGTCTCCTGCATGGCTATATTTATCTCTATTCCCTTCTCTCTGCCCACAAGTCCTGCCTATTCTCCCCTGCCTAGCTATTGGCCATTCGGCTCTTTATTAAACCAACCACAGTGACAACTTCACACAGTGTAAACAAATAGTCTGCAACACCACACTGCCTCCCCAGCATCTGCCCTAAAATATACCCAGACGATCCACAGCGCACTTGTTAAACCTTTCCATAACCCACAGACGGACGCCTAGATTCTATCCAGACCCACTGCCTCTCACCTCGCATCTGGCTGGACACTAAAGCCTTCAGATCATGTCTCCTTCCCAGCATCCCTCACACCACTGTGGGTAACCCCATGCCATTCCTCCTGACTGGAATACCCTTGGTGGACAACCAGTCCTCCCGGGCTTCGATATGGCCTGCTTGCCCCCAGGATCAACTCCCTGTGGCGCATCCAGGGCACTACTGCCCCGCTGGAGGCGCACAATGCTATGACGATCTCTTACATCATCACGCTCCTTGTGGCTAGCTACTCCGTATGGACCACAGCATGTCCATCCCTGTACTTGAAATGCTTCTCTCGATGGGGATTCAACAAATACTGACATTTTTACCCCTTTAATCCATATCAGTGCTATGCAGAAGAAATGACGCAAGACTCAGAAGACTAACTTTTTAAAAAATGTTAAAAGAAGCAAAGGAGGGCTGGGGTGTGGCACAGGAGTAAGCCTTGACTCTCTGGAGTGCGGCACGGGGCTCCACTGCCAGCACTGCAGGAAAGCAGGGAGGGAATGGAGACTAGAAGGCCAGAGGAAATGAATAAAATAATTTTATTTAATCCAATTCTAGCCAAAACAATTGTCCTCTTATTACTTAACTAAAAACAAATATTAATTAGATGTGATTCTATTTCTTTCCTTTGCATGGGTCTCTCGGTATGAAGGGAGTGTATTCTGCTTCTGTAATACATCCTGCAGAGTGCACACATTACAGAGGCCCGGGGGCTGCAGGTGGCTTGTGGCCCTCAGGCCAGACCATATGGGCCTGGGTAATTTTTATTCTGGCCCCCAGCCTTTTACTGAAAAGACAAGAGTTCTCCGGGGTGATCTTACATCCCTTCGAGTTCTAAAGAAAGAGCTCTGGATTTCATGAAAACGGAGAATGCCCTGCTGCCGGGAGTGAAGAGTGTCCCTCCAGGGGCCGGCCAACTGCATGCTAGCCATTCCTTCAGATTTGCCAGTCCCTGCGCACACAGTGTAAGCCCTCATCGGGGTACTCTCAGAAACCTGGCCCGGACACAGAAGCCCAGAGAACACAGGCTTGAAAGATCTGTGGTCACCTCTTCACTAAGTGTAACCCAATGAAGAAACAAAATGCCTTCGTTGGCCTTTTGTTCCCTAGTAACATGAGCCTTCCAAAAGGTGACAGAAATAGAATGAAGAATAACTTAGGCCTTCACTTAGACTCTTTAGATATAAACATCATGCTTGCTTCATCATTTTCTCTCCCACATACCCCTTTACACACACGCACGCGCACCCACTCACCTTCTCCATGGAAAGATACAACTATAAGGCTTGAATGAGTCACTTATGTGATACCTCTTTGCTTCTAAATACTCATCTGTCTCCTAAAAATAACAGCATTCTTGCACTACCCCACATGATTTTCAGAAATATCTTCAATTTTGTATTGAGATTATTCGTTCACTGTATGTTGTATGTGTGTCTGGGTGTACATTGTATTCGTTCACCGTATGCTGTATGTGTGTCTGG
>NW_004949101.1:2570120-2590636 GCF_000317375.1 Microtus ochrogaster | reverse complement strand
TGTATGTGTGTCTGGGTGTACATTGTATTCGTTCACTGTATGTTGTATGTGTGTCTGGGTGTACATCGTCACAGCACATGTATGAGGTCAGAGGACAACTCGTGGGCGTTTCCTTCCCCCATGAGGATTCTGTAAATCCAACTCAGATCGTCAGTCTCTGTGGCAAGTGTTGTAAATCACTAAGCCACCCAACTGCCAGAATTTAAAACTGACATTATTTCAGAACAAGTTTGAATCTTCAGTCACTGTGGTCCTCATGCCCTTCTTCTTCCCCAGGATACCATTCGGGAGCTCCTTAAATGCTATCTATTCTCAGACTTCTCCAACTGGGGCAACCCCATAGCCTTTTCTTTCTGTGACTATGTCTTTTGAAAGCTACGAGTCCACCTGGTCATGGTGGAACGCTCAGAAGGCAAAGGCAGGCATATCAGAAGTCGGAGGCTAGCCTGATCTAGATAGTGAATTCCAGGACAGCCAGGGTTACGTCATCGTAAGACCCTGGGGATGGGGGCGGAGAACAAACTAAGTTCTGTAGGGCCTCGCCACTCTGGTTTGTCCATCTTGTCCCTATTCTTTTTAAGTTGTGTGCTTTGGAAAGAGCCACAGAAGGCCTGTATCCTCTTTGATTATAGTTTTAGGAGTCCTAGGATGCTAAGAGGCCCTTTCGTTCCTCTGCTTACTGGAGTCACAGAAGAGCAGGGCTGGGGCTGCTTCCCTGAAAATGTGCTTCCTTGCCATGGTGATTAGTCAGTGGTGCCTTGAGGCTATGACAATATCATATTTTTCATTGTTACTTTTTTTTCTGCCCATGTTAGAGTATCGACTGACACTTCTAACCCGATTCAAGTATCACGGTGCCGCTCACCAAATAGTGGCTTTTTTCTAATTCCATTATTTATCTTATCTTCATTATTCTGCATTAGGCCACGAGGAGGAAATATCTCTCCTTCTCTGTGTCTGTGTTTATTCATTCATGCATTTCAGTGTGGGCTTTGGGGCTTTCACTCCTCCATAGGTTATAACCCATCACCCACACTGGGGGGCAGGAAAGAGAAGCAGGAATGTGCCCTTTATACTTTCACCCTTGCAAGCAAGGGGTCGAGTTCAGTCCTCGCCTAGCATGTGCAAGGTTTGATCCTCAGCGCTGCAAACAGGGGAAAGAGAAAAGCGAAGACAGGTATACTCCATAGTAGATCCTGCAAACCCTAAATCCCGAGAGTCAAAGATGGGGGAGAATGGCTTCTAGTTTGTTCTTGTAGCTACAGGACTCTCGTGAAAGCCAGGAGCACATTATTTTCAAAAGCCCATTGGGGAAGGGAATTCTGTCCACTATGCCTTCACTATTTAACTCTTTTCGACGTCTCCTAAGTGTATTCTGTCTTCACTGGCTAGCGGTTTTTCATTTCTACTAAGCACTCTTAAAAATTCAGAGAGCAGATAATTTAACCAAAGGGGAAAAGAGGCAACAAAACTTCTTTCTAGGGTCTACTGGCCCCCGCGGCCTTGGTCTCTCAAAAGGCAATTTCTTCTGGTCCCCTTGTCCTGTGAGTTTCCCGGGGAATTCTCTGTGTCTGTAGACACTTTTTTCCTTCCCTTACAGCAAATGGATAGGAAATGGGTGAGGTTGGGAGCAGGGCTGAGTGGCTGCGAGGCCTGACGTTAGCCAGGCTCCCGGTGGCCTAATTAGAGGAAAGCTGCTGGGCTTTCTATGAAGAGGAGCAAAGTAAGCAGGGAAGGACAGGAAGGGAGGCCAGAGCCCTAAGAGCATTCCTTCTCCTGCCCAACTAAATGCCAACCTTGCCTCAGACCATTAGGCCTGAGCTTAGATAGCGTCAGCATAAGTAGCTGGACAGTCATGGGCTGCCGAGCTATAGTGCAGACTAGATTAATGCCTTACGAAATGGGAGATGTGCAAAAAAAAACATCAGAGATAAAAATAAGAGGGGTAGTACTTAGAACTGAAGCCCAGAGCCATCCCCGACTACAGATGCCACCAGTGGTACCTGCCAAACCCAGCTCCCTTTGCTGTTGATGGATGGACAGGTGGTATCATACGTAGGTAAACACTAAAAGAAGCAAAATGTTTTGGTCTGGAGGCAGTATGCATTTCTGTAGCAAAGCCATTATCCCTGCAAGTCAGACAAGAAGTCAGACAGCTCAGGATGAGGTCCAGTCCGTGGAACTCTGAGTTCCTGGAACCCCAGCACACTTTCTCTGATGGTCACCATAGCGTCGTCAGCCATTTTGATTGACTTGGCTCATTCAACAAGTAAGCAGGTTCATTTAAGTAGGATGTGTGCAACTTCCACCTCTTCAGAACACAAATAAAACAAGAGCAAGCAAGCAAACAATAACAAAACCAGAGAGGAAGAAGAGAAGGAAATCGGGGAACAGGAAGAAAAAAGAAGAGAAGAGAGGAGAGGGGAGGGGAGGGGAGGGGAGGGGAGGGGAAGAGAAGAGAAGAGAAGAGAAGAGAAGAGAAGAGAAGAGAAGAGAAGAGAAGAGAAGAGAAGAGAAGAGAAGAGAAGAGAAGAGAAGAGAAGAGAAGAGAAGAGAAGAGAAGAGAAGAGAAGAGAAGAGAAGAGAAGAGAAGAGAAGAGAAGAGAAGAAGAGAAAAAGGCCTCAGTTTAACAATCAACACACAATTTGTTCTTTCTGCTCACGCTTCAGTGCAGGGAACCCTCACAAAGGCTCCTCATGACGCCCCTCTTTCATTTACTGCTCTATAAAATTGCTGGTGAATTAATTTATCCTGATGTCCCTGGAGGGAGGAGAGCAGCCCCAGAGAAGAAAGCCACAGTGGCAAAGAAAGGCTTTCTTTGAATTGAGCAGCAAACAAGTGTTCGGCCAATGTCTTTAGTTTCAGACTCACACGGGAAGGGATTGGCAGCATCTTAGATGGAGAGGTAGGATAGGGCCATTGAAGAACAGTAGTGGGAAGGGTGTTCTATTCAAAATGCTGCCCTGGGCGGAGCACAGTCCGTGTGTCTCCCTGAACTCGGACTGGTAAGGCTTTGGGGAAAGGACCATCGCTGCACCCATCTGAAAGTTAAAAGTCCTGAGGCTGGGCAACGCCAGAGACTCACTTGAGTGGCAGTAGCGTGTCACACAAGCTGACGAGTGGCTGCAACAAAAAAAAGACCTCAGTAAATGAGAAACCAACTGAAGGCCAGCAGCATGCCTGAGCAGAGGTGCGCTAGCCAGTGTCACCCAGTGGCTTCCTGTGTCCACAGCAGTGAGGCAGGCAAGGAGACCCACGGTTTTGATTGGTTTTGTCTCCACAGAGGTGATGGTCAGTGACTGGATCCGCAAGGATGTTAGACACATTCCTTCCTTCCTCCCTCCCCCTGTACTGGATTCGAGTCCAGGGCTCACTCATGCTGGGCAAACTCCCTCCAACTGAGCTACAGCCCTGGCTAGAGCTCATGTTCCACCTCCTAGGCTGAACCTCAAGGGTTTCCTGAACTGAGTGTCCAAGACTCTGAAAAACAAATGGCTAATTCTCTGAAAGTATGATTTCTAGGCTAACACCAGACACGTCAGTTATTCAGGCGGCTGAGGAAGGAAGGCGGCTGGAGCCCTTGGCTCTGCCCACAGACGTGTTGCACTTTTCTCTGGGACCAAGGAGTGCAACTTTTCCCAGCGACTGTGTGGCTCTGCTTTCCTCAGCCTGGCTGAAGGCTGCAGAGGTTGTCAGAGTCCCAGGCAGTGTCTGTGTGTCTGTCAATAACCCAGTGCACAGTGGATAAGGCTAATCAATATCTCAATGATCGGGCCACATCGACCAGGGATGGTTAGCTAGCTTCCACAAGTTGACATTTCCCAGTGCTGTCTTAGGTGGGAGTGTGTGGCTGGCAAAGTAACTGAAAATCTAAGTTCCTGGAACAGCGGCGGGCCCGCCGCTGGCAAAGAAGCAGAGGCTGCGTGTCCTGTTTAGATCCAGAGACTTTGTGACTGTCCTCCACATCCCACCTGTGACTAGGAAGGGAACAAATCTGAGACCCGTTCACTGTCTGTCCTCTTGCCCCTCTCCTTGTGGTGTCTAGGGAGGTATTCAGATAGGCAAGTTGTTCTGTGACTAGTCTTCCTTTTTGTTTTTATTTTGGTTTTTCTGGCTATTTGTCTTGAGACAATTGTGGTGATATTTTGTTTGTGCTGGGACAACCACAGTCAATGTCTCATTATGTAGCCCAGGCTGCTTTCATACTCGTGGCAATCCCCCTGCCTCTGCCTCCCAAATGGTAAGATTAAAGACGTGAGCATCCTTGTCTGGTTTTCATCACCTGTTTTTTAATATGAATTGGGAAACAAATTAGGGCTTTTTTATTTTAACTGACGATATTCAGGGAAAAGCAAATTTCTCCCAAGCTCGCAGCACCCACTAGGCTGCGGCACAGGGTTGTGATAAGGACAGAAACAGCCTTCAGCTCAGCAAGCAGGGCCAGTCCCTGGCTCACAGGGACTCAACTCAGGAGTCTTTTCATGGTAAGATGGCCTGGAAGCCAAAGAGCACCCTATGAGACATACATGGATCTAATCTACATGGGAAATAGAAAAAGACAAGATCACCTGCAAATGGATGGCTGAAGCTAAAGTTTGCCATAGAGGAGGGGGACAGATAAGTCTGACCGCTACCTTGGGACAGCAGTGTTTGTCAGAAGCCTCAATCCTAGGCATCCCTGTGCTGGCTGCTGCAGGCACCCAGAACTCATAGCCCTTGAATGCGTGGGGGGCATATTGTGATATGTGGTGTTTGTGTGTATGTGTGGTGGTGTGGTGTGTGTGTGTGTGTGTATTGTGCTGGGTGTGTTTATGTATGTGTGTACAGTATATGGTAATGAGTGTGTATTTATATGTATACATGGTGTGTTCTAATTTATATGTAATGTATACATGGTGTGTTCTAATTTATATGGTTTTTTTGGGGTTTTTTTTTTGTTTGTTTGTTTTTGTTTTTTTCGAGACAGGGTTTCTCTGTGGCTTTGGAGCCTGTCCTGGAACTAGCTCTGTAGACCAGGCTGGTCTCGAACTCACAGAGATCCGCCTGCCTCTGCCTCCCGAGTGCTGGGATTAAAGGCGTGCGCCACCACCGCCCGGCTAATTTATATGTAATATATGTGCGGGGGTGTGTTTATATGTAATGTGTGTGCTGTGAGGGTATGTGTATGTTGGTGGTGTGTTGTGCTGTGTGTGTGTGTGTGTGTTTGAGTATGTGTGTTTATATGTAATGTATATGAGGTGCGAGGTTGCATGTGCGTTGCATTGTGTGTGTAGTGTGTGTGTGCATGGTGTGGAACTTTGAGCAAGTTTGATAAGCATAGTATTTTCTTGTTTGAAAAATATTATTTATTTCTAAAATGCTGAAAATATTTTGTTAAAATTGTTATCAATCCCTCATTTTCTTTAATAAAGTCCAATTTTCTAAAAAGTAAGTTTGCCAAGAATTCAAAAGAGGAGTGGAGGAGTGAATGGGAGAGCACAGAGGATTTTCAGGGCCATGAAGTTATCTGTGTGCTACTACAGTTGCATAGGCGCACAGCACGGATTGTCTGTATCACTGTCGTTGCACATGCCGGGGTTGTGATCCACAGGCTGAGATTGACAGCACAGCGAGCGCCGCCCCCCCCACGGCCATTGATGACCCTGCAGCAGTATCAGGCCATTGGTGGTCAAAATGTCCCCATAGCAACAGCCCCGTCAGGTGTGAATAACAGGGAAACCTGCTGGAGGAGGCGGCCCATATAAGAACTCAACTTTCAGCTTTGTTAGTGTAAAAAACAAAAGTTGCCTTTAAATGGAGGTATATTAGAAGTCCAGTGCGCTGGGACACAGGGACGCGGAGAGATGGTAATATTAAGTAAATGAAGCCAATCACAGAGAGACACATGTTTCCAGGTTTTATATAGATTTATACAAATCATGTCTATAGTCACGTATGTTAATATTAGTGGCAGGCATGTTAATGACATGAAAATACAAATAAAATTGTCTAGGGCAGTGGCTCTCGACCTCCCCAAAGCTACTACCCTTGGGGACCCCCAACCATAAAATTGTTTTCATTGCGACTTCCTCACTGTAATTTTGCTATTGTTATCAATTGTAATGTAAATATCTGATATGCAGGGTATCTAATGTGTGACCCCTGTGAAAGGGTCACCCAACCCCCACCTCCGGGGTTGTGATCCACAGGCTGAGAACCGTTGTTCTAGGGGGACAGAAAGGACCAAATGGAGTGAGCAGGAAGGACAAGAAAAGGGAGGGAGGGCGGAGTGGGCTCAACCTACAATATGTACATGTACAAAAACTTGGCAAGAAGGAAAAGAATGTTTTATTAGTACATGAAGGAAAGTGTATTAAGTTTAAAAAATTAAAAATTGGGGACATGTGCCTGACTTGGTGGTATATGCCTGTGCTGGAGAGTTTTAAGTCAATTTGACACGAGCCACAGTCATCTGAGAGGAGGGAATGGAACCTCAATTCAGAGAAAGCTTCCATAAGATCAGGCTGTAGGCAGTCCTGCGGGGCATTTCCTTAATTAGTGATTGATGAGGGAGGGCCAGCCAGTTGTGGGCACCACCCCTGGGATGGTGCGCTGGCTGATCAAGCCCTGATGAGCAAGTCAGTAAGCAGCATACCTCCAGGGCTCCAAAGGGAGTGGCACTATTGGGAGTTGTGGCCTCGTTGGAGGGGGTGTGGCTTGCTGGAGGAAGTGGGTCACTGTGGAGGTGGGCTTTGAGGTCTCATATGTGCTCAGGCCACACCCAGTGAGACAGACCATTTCCTGTTGTCTGTGAGTCAAGATGGAAGAACTCTCAGCAACTTCTCCAGCTCCATGCCTGCCTGCATGAGGCCTTTCTTCCTGCTGTGACGATAATGGACTGAACCTCTGAACTGTAAACAAGCCACCCCAGTTAAATGTTTTCCTTTAGTAGAGTTGCATGGTCATGGTGTCTCTTCACAGCAACAGAAACCCTAATAAGATACCCTGCTTTGAAAAACAAACAAACAAAAACCTAATTTACCGCAAGCAAACAGGATCTCAGAGTCAAACAAAGTGTGGATGAACAGGCTACGCACACTTCTTGGAAACTGTGTGTGGTAAGCACCCAAGGACCACATTTTGGAGCGAAATGTAAAGGAAGTGGGCTGCCACCCTTCTAGCTGTTCCAAAGGGATCCAGCCAGGGCTTTAGCCAGTCACTTCCCAAATGAGCAGGAACCAAGAACTGAGGATCAATCTTGCATCTAAGACTCTGTGCCTGGTAGATTGCTGCGTTCAATTTCTTTTCCTTAGAGGAAATTATCCCTTTCCCCAGCTCTCTGAAACACCTTTCCTAATAGCAGGTACTGTCCCTGACTGTGGAGGGATGGATGGTCAATAATCCATGTGTGTTTGTAAATAGCCTGGGGACCTTGGAGAACACTGGCCACCTCTCTGCCAGTTGTTTTCTTCCTAAATTGCTTCCGGTTCTCTGATCAGGACTAACTTGCTGGTTTGGTCTCAAGGTCATTGCTATCTCACTTTGGCAGAACTCAAGAGGGGCATAAAATCCAAAACCAAGACCTTTGCTTTTCTCTTTTATAATTGAAAACAAAACAAAACAAAAGGCTGATACTGTTGCATTCTGAGGATATTGGCAGAACGGTATGCTATAGTGATTGCTACCTTCTGAACAAGGCTCCCCAAACATGCTGCCACCTGGGCAATCAAAACTGCAGGTCTCCTTAATCTGTGCGATTTATTTAATTTTAAGGTACTGTGATGGGAAGTGGGTTCTCAAATAACAAGGTCCCTTTTGCTGGGCACTGGGAAGAAGCCATAGAGAGTCCCAACCTTAAGTTGTTTTTTTAAAGAACCCTACTCCTCCCTGGACCATCCCAGGCAATGTGCAGTCCTCAAAGTATTTTCAGAGAATTAAGGCCACCTACTTCTCCGAGAACCTGTATTGGACTTGGTAGATGGAGACTGTGGGGACATGGGCATGTCAGAGGTGGGCACAAGCCCAGGGCATCGAGGTCTCCCTAAGGGAGGTGGGATTTCCCCCAGCACTCTCTTGTTAAAGCAGGCAGTGAGGATCCAGTGAGCAGCACAGGACGGTTGGACAGGCAGTGCAGCAGGAAGGTGGCCACCAAAGTACTTGGGTTAACGGGGCAGATCTAGAGTGCTAGAATGAAAAGGGGAGAGAAAGGATAAGTTACTATTCCCGAACCAAGAGGGTCGGAACTGACAGTGGAGCCATGGAAACACACAAGGAAATAAAGTGACCAATCAAAACGGCTCCCCTGGCTTCTAACTTAGGAATTGGCGGTGTTTTGAGATTTGCAACGTCAGTTCCCTGCAGCCTCTCTGTCCAAGAGGGGTGGGGACAGTCCCGGCAGAACGGTGCCTGGGTGTCTTGACTAAGGCTCTTGTTCAGCGTCTTTAGTTCAAGATGTTCCCAGCTGAAGAGATGGACCAAACCTCAACCCTCTGAGCCATCTTTCCCTTGAAGAAACTGGCTGGTGGTGGGCCCAAAAATCTAGGACCAGAACACCAACGAGAGAGAGAGAGAGAGAGAGAGAGAGAGAGAGAGAGACAGAGAGACAGAGAGACAGAGAGACAGAGAGACAGACAGAAACAGAGACAGAGACAGAGAAAGCACTGAGTACAATTAAGATTGTTTGCCTGAGCCTGGGTAGGGGGTATTTACTGTAGCCTGAACAAGTTACCATACCACTGAACGAAATAACTCCTCTCTCTGGCAACTGTCTATAGTTCCTCAGGAAGGGGTGTGGCTTCATGCGCCCCTCCCCCTATCCTGACCGAATGTTCAAGCGCATCTTTTGCAATTCTTGTGCTGGTGACCACAGTACAGCAGCTGTGTCGCGCCCAAGAGAAAGTGTTTCACATCGCTCCTCTCGATCCTTCCCACTCCATCTTCCTCGGTGTTCCCCGAATACTGGAGGTTGTGGTACAGATAAACCTGGTGAAAAGTTTGTGGGTGGAGGAGGCAAGCCCATGAGCCTTTACCCTACACAAAGAACTACTCCAACGGTGCCCACTCTGTCCTTGCTTCGCTTCATTCTTTCTCAGTGAAGTCTTCTTTGTCTAGCATACCATCCATCCCTTAGTCATCTCAGGAATATAAGATCCGTGTTGACAGGAACATCTGTCTTTTGGGTCCCTATAGTTTTCCTAGTGCCTGGAAGCATGGTGGGGATGTTGGGGTCAAAGGGTAGATAGTATTGGTGGAGCTAAGGTTGGATGAACTATAGGTGGCAATTAAGGAGGAAATCAGGTCACAACTGAGTGTGAAGCGGACCCAAACGTAGACTCGTTATGTTTCTCTTTTGATGCCTGGTAGCCCTGGGGACAGTTGCCTCTGTTGCTCCTCTGGCTGGAAAGCAGTCTTTTCTCCCTGTGCGTCTACCCACGGCACCCACGAACCATGACAGCGTCAGCAAGTTCATTCCCAGAGAGGAGTGACACCCATGGAGTTGGGCTCAGACCCTGAGGATGTTTGATTTCCCGTCCGAAGTGGCTTCACGTGACAAAATAGCAAAGGCTAAAGTTTAGTAAACATGTTTGGTTATCGTGAGGATGTATCAGCTTTTCCACAAATGCATGACATTTTTGGGGATCACTGTGAATGGCAGAGGGCCGTGGTGTTCTCCGTATAAAATAGGCATCTGCTCAGCCTTCAGTTGGCCAGTTAGTAGCCCGAACACAAAAGCACAGTTTCCCTGCCTGCCGCTCAGGTAAGCATCAGCTGAGCCGTGCAGAGGCCAGGCTGCGACGCCGAGGTGGCCTGTTTTCTGCTCATTATTAATCCAGAGACCTTAATGACGAACAACATTTGTGTTATTTTCTACCCAAATTTAATCTGTTCATGCAGTAGTTCAGTCAATCCCGCAATCTGTTTTTCTCAAATGAGGGTAGATAATGGAGACGCCGTTCTTTACAAGTCTTCAGGCTTTTAAATTCTGATAAAATCAGGATTCTTCACTGGGTCCTGCCCCAGCTCTGAATTAAACCACTTTAAATGTAATTACGGAACCTGGCCTTCCATCAGGAACATCCATTTAAAGCATTGATTGGCCAGGCTGCTCCGCGAGGCTCTTTATGAGCAAACGATTGCAATGGGGCCAGAACTGTAATTTATCAAGGCAAAAAAGCAGGTAAATACTTTATTAGTGGTAATGAGAGGGTTGCCAGCTAACTGAATCTCTTCTTCCCTCACCAGCTACTTCACGGAGCCGTGGTGCATGGCCCTCTTCCACGATCGTTTTATTGATCTCAGGAAAGAGTTGCGCCAAATCTTAAACTCTAAGCAGGTAAGCGTGATTAATGGATGCGTGAGTGTTATTCCTTTGCAAATTGTGAGCAGTTGACAGCCGCTGATCATTTGGACTTTCCCCTGCATTCCCATCTCACAGTGGTGTTTTAGCAGCCCTGTGCTTCCTTAAATAAATTCTGGAGTCTATCAATGTAGACAGTGATGTTCAGGGGTAGTGACTTTTCCTTAGACCCTTTTCTGGACACTACATTGCTCTTGCATTTTTATGAGTAGCTTTGTCTTCATGATCAGCTAACTGTGTTGACTGAAAACTAGAGATGAGTTGTTTTTCCTGCTGCCTAGAATGAAAATTGCATTCCTTTAGTTTTCTGTCTGTTATTGTTGAGGATACATGCGTGTGTGTGCGTGTGCACCACGTGTGTATGTGTGTTTAAAAAATATAAAAATACCAGGTCTAGGGGCCTGTGTCTCTAATCCCAGCACTTTGGCAATGACGCAGGAAGCTGGGGGGTTCGTGGTGATTCTCTGCTACATAGCAAGTTCCAGACTTGCCTAAGCTACACAAGACTGACCCAAAAGAACCGCCACCACCCCCCCCGCAAAATAAATGAATGAATGAATAAATAAATATCAAAGAGAAGTCACCCCAGTGTCAGAATACACTCCTTTTATAGCTAAAACATCTCCCTCAATATGATAGAGAATTATCTGGAAGCTAGGCGCCATGTCCTGATGTTCCAAGCTCAGCACATGCCTCTGTGGAGATAAGGAGGTATTTGTGAAACTTCACGCTAATTCTTCTGATATTCTTAAAGTTTGAAGAAAGTTAGTGTCTTTGCTCAGGGAGGTGGGATATCCATCCCAGACTCCACCTTGTTTCAGAGAGACAACATGCCTGGGTCTTTATTAGTTTCTATCTCATTTTGATATCTTAAGGAACTTCAGAATGTCCCCTCTGGTCACAGGACCTTCTACCTTGCATGTTCTGTGGTAGAGCCACCATACTGGACAGCCTAGATTTATGTAGCCCCTACCATATTCCAGCCCCAGCTTATACCACCTCACTTAAAGGTGGGTGGCAGGACCTCCTAGACCTTACACCGAAGGAGACACCGAAGCTTAATCACCCTCCATAGCTGAGTTACGCAGTAGTTTGGTGACCAAGCTTCCAAACTCAAAGCTCTCCCTCTCCAGCTGGGAAAGGAGGATTGGGGCCATGCAGGGTCAAATCACCAGCTCATCTTCTCCCTTCCATTTCCAATATGATTCCTCAGGAGCCTGCTCCAAAATGTAGGCAATTTACTAATCTGAACTAGATTCCAATTGGAAGCATAGTTTTAGAGTTTAAATGAAAATGGCACACCTTAGGGTCCACATAGGTAAAAGCCCAGCAGGTCAGTGTCACTAGGAAATATTTACATTAAAGAGTCAAAGTCTCCACAAGCTTGGATGCTTCCAGTTAATCCCACACGGCCTTGGGGGAGAAGCAATGTGAGCACGCACGAAAGTCACACAGCGCTTACGTCATTCAGACTGGAGCGTATATATAGACACTCCCTGAACACGGTACCCTTAAGGATGCTGAAGTACGTGCTCAGATGTTTGAGTCCCTTATATAGAATGGAGCAGTGTTTATATAGAACCCACTCATGTTTCTGCATACATCAGATCATCTCTAGCTTACTTAAATTGCCTACTAAAACCTTGTGGAGCTTGAACCACATCATTCAGGGAATACTGAAAAGAAAATGGCACATGAACACTGTCAATATAGGTGTAATTTTTTCTAAGTATTTTTGGTCCCTTGTTCATTGAATCTGTTGGTGTGAAACTTGTGGATACACAGAGCTATATGCTGAAGTATCTGTACTTATATACTGAAGATGGGTACAGGTCCACAGGCTCTGTGCTCCATCCTGGAGCCTGGAGGAGGTCTGCTCAGGTTAAAGACAAACCTAGCGCTTACTGTCTTTACTTGACGTCTTGGACACCTCCCCTCCTCTCAAAACGTGATCTGCCAAAAGCTGCCATAGGAGCAAAGACTCATTTATCCCCGAGTGACCCCAACAAAGCTTTCCGAGCCCCACCTTGAGCTCCTTGATTAACCCTTTGCACAGTCCTCAGGGCTTTTAGGATACAGGTGGTGTTTTCTCGTTACTAGCCAGCTTCTGATATAAATACTGAAAAGCGGAGAACTTAAACATATTTTAGCATAATTGTTACCACAGACCATACTTTCTTCAATAAAATTCAATTTCCTAAAGCACCATTTTTCCGGGATTTGGAGGAATGGGAGAAGCCTGGGTGAAGAGGCAAGCGTGAAGGGTGGCTCAGGACAGTGAGACTATTCTGTGTGACACCGCAGCATTACGCCATTGTCTAAACTCACGAAATGCCGGCCACACTAACAACGATGCATCAGTGTTGAGCAAGCGTTGAGAAACTGTTAAACGTAGCAGCACCCGTCACGTTTGCCAGAACCCCTCAAGACTCCCTCAAAGTTTCATCCACAGCTTGACCTTAGCTGCGAGCCAGCTTGCTGTGCCGACTCGAGACAGGAGTGGCTTTTGACCCAAGCTGACCAGCACGCCGAGGACTTCTAATCATTCCTGTGGGTTTTCCAGGCAGAGGGTGTGGCCTGCTTCATGGAGGACCAGGGGAAGAACCTTGGTGGGCACCATTCTGCTTTTAGCATTTCCATTTGTCAAATGGGAAAGCCACACAGAGAAGGGGTATGTGGTGTGGTGCCTGCCGCTGTGCAGATTTAGGGTCACTTTGGGAAAACCTTCAGGTCCCACAGAACAAGGCCTAGCTGGTCCCTCCAGACAGAAGAGCAGCGAAAGGGATGTGTGCCAGAGCTGGGGAGCAAAAGATGGTTCTACCATTCCAGCCACCACCAACGAAGAGTGGGGGTGACAGCCCCAGCACTGAAACTGCCTGGGCGAGCCATGACCACACAGTCATGTAGGACAAGAGGAAAATAAAAAGGGTAGCTGCATTAAAGAATAGCAGAAATCCTTTTTATTAAACCTTCTAACCAGTTCATGTCCCTTTCTAGTTTATCACCAAGTAGTACAGGATCTCAAACATTGAGTATAGCATTCTTGGTGTTTCAGTTTTTAATTATGTTAATGAACATTACATTTCGTCTATGGATGAAGCCTACAGGTCACTGGCCATAGTCAAATTTTGTATAGTCAAAACTCACTCTTCTAATTTCTTTAAGAGAGAAGTAACTTATGTGCCCTTAATAGCAGAACCTCACAGCTCACAGCCATCTGTAACTTTAGCTCCAGCCATGCACACACACACACACATAAATAAACATAAAAATAAATATATTTGTAAAAACAGGAATGAGTGATTTCAAATACTAGCCCTGAGTCACACTTCCATAAGGTATGCCATACCATCCATAAGGAACTAGAGTAAGAAAACAAACTGAATTGAATAGCTGAAGGAGGAAAGGAAGAGGAGGAGGGAGGAAGGGAAGAAGGGAGGAAAGGAAGAAGGAAGGAAGAGAGGGAGGGAGGAAGGAAAGATCTTTAAAAATAGAGCAGAGAGAAGTAAGTGAACTGGAGACCGGGAAAATAATAGTGAGAACAAAAGCTGTTGTTTGAAAGATCAACAAAATCCTAAGCCTTTGGTCAGACTTATAAATTACTAGATCAGAAACAAGAGCAAAGACATTCCTGTAGGCTTATAAAAACCAGAAAGCATTTTCAGAGACTATTATAAATAGCGAGAAGATACCTGGATGAAAGGGACAAACTCCTAGAAACACAGAAACTAGAAACTGACCCAAGAAGAAGCAGAAGATCTCCACAGATCTATAACGAAGACATTGAATCAATAAGCAAAAACCTCTCACCAGGGCAGGGAATGTGGCTCGGTCAGTAAGTGCTGGCTATGCAAAACCAAGGGCCAGAGTTGAGTCCCCAGCACACACATAGATGCCAGGTGATGTGGCATCTGCTTGTAATCCCAGTGCTAGGGAGGCAGAGACGAAACAAGTGGGTATCTGACTTACTGACCTGCCAGTCCATGCTGTATGGCTGGGTCCAGGCCAGTGAGAGACACACAGTGGCTGACACCCCAGGAAAACACCCAGAGCTGACCTCTGCCCTCCATGGGCACATGAAAACAGACACCCATCTCAACAAAGGTAAACTCAGGGTAGATGACTTCCTTAGTGCCTTGCACCAGACATTTAAAGGATTAACACCAGTCTTCCCTGAACTCTTTCAAAACAAATAGGAGAGAGGACTCTTACCCTGATACCATAGCCAGGCAAAGGCATCACAAGAATAAACTCTAAGAAAAAGATGGATTTAAATGCAAAAACCGAGGGGTCCTCGAAATCAGCACAAGACTCCTCCAAGATGAAGGTCTCAGCACAAAGTGGGGACAAAGGGCAGGGAATAAGAGACAAACAGGAGATGGAGGATGAGGGAGAAGGGAGAGGAACAAGGAATGGGGGATGGGATATTTGTCCCAGGGGGACTAAGGACTACTGCCTCTGGAGAGAGAGGAGACGTGGCCCATAAGCAAGAGGCAGTTTATAAAGGGAAAAAGGGAAACCCTGTTTTAGGATGAGTTTGTTTTGATTGGGCGTGTTAATTAGGGCAGCCGAAAGAAGGCTTTCGATTGCCAAACTTCAGTACTTTTATAGCTCCACCTCAGTTGTCAGCCTCCTGAGGAGAAAGTGGCCAAATAAGGAATAGGCTTTGGGGATGTAATCTAAAGGTTTTGCAAGGAAGAAAGAATGGAGGAGAAGGGTAGGACGAGCATTACCGTCATGTTTGCCCTGCTCAGGCCTGCTAGAGCCCCTTCCAAAACTGTAACGAGTTTTTCTCTGTCCCTCCAGGCACGCCCCAAATAATGGCATGGAGGCTTCTTACTAATTATGGACGCTTAGCCTGTAGCTTAGGCTTGTTCCTAACTAGTCTTTATAACTAGTCTTTATAACTAGTCTTTATAACTTAAATCATCCCATTTCTATTCATCTACATCCTGCTACATGGTTCATGACTGCTGCCTCTCCTCCTGCATGTCTTGTGTCCTCCGGACGACTGGCAACCCTGCCAGTCATCTGGAGTTCTTCCTCCTTGTGTTTTCTTTCTCTGCCCAGAGTCCTGCCTACCTATTGGCTGTTTTAGTACACCAACCCACAATGCATCTTCACAGTGTACAGATATCCTACAAAAAAAAATAATAATAACAATAATCCTCCACTGCAACATTAACAACCAAATCCAACAGCATGTTAAAAGGATTACACATCATTACAGCATGGGATTTACCCTGGGAATGTGAGTAGTCTAGTACACACACACACACACACACACCAAAACCAAAAAGCAACACAACACAGTATTCTACAGTGAGGTGGGGAAGAGAACAATGTCATCTCCTCTGAAAAGTAAGACCAGATATGGTGTCCAACACCTTTAATCACAGTGCTGGGGAGGAGGAACTAGGGGCTGAGGGATTAGGGAGTCAAGGTCAGCCTTAGGTATATAGCAAATTTTAAGATACCCTCTCCATGAGGTATTGTTTCCAACAACAGAACAAAAAAGGAAAGAAAGGGAGGAAAGGAAATGTTTTAAAAATGAAAATACACTTCATAATTTAAACACCAGCAGTAGGGTCAGGGTTAGGCAGCTCCGTGGCTAAGAGGGGAACCCAAGTTCAGATCCGAGCACTCATATCGGGCTGTTCACAACTCCCTGTAACTCCAGCTCCAGTGGATCCTATGCCTTCTGCTGGCCTCCATGGGCATACCCACATATGTGGCATTCACACAGATAGACACACATTAAAAAACTAGCAGTAGAAGGAAATGTCCCATATCTGATAAATTATGAAAATCCACAGCTAACATCAGACTGATGGTGAATAGCCGAAAGCTGAAGGCTTACCCTGGAGGGCTAGAAGAAGGCAAAGATGTCTCCTTCTACCACTTATGTTCCAGACTGCCCTGGGAGACACTTAAGATTGTCTAATCAGAGCAAATAAACAAGGAAGAAGGAAGAAGAGGCACCTGCTTTAGAAAGGGGTAAGTAAAGCTATGACTTTTCTCAGATGGCATAATTCTAACGAATCCAGAGAATAATAAAGCTAACGGTGCACTTGGCGAAATTGCGGGATACAAGAGCAGCACACGCAGTCAGCTGTCTGCATGAATAGAATGAGAATGAAAGGAATAAGATGAAATTAAGAAAATAGTTCTGCTTGTAGTAACATGAAAAAATAAAATACTTGGGACTCAATTTAATTAAAGTAGCGCAACACTGGACACTGAAAAGCTACCCGGTGTTCTGGAAGATTCAGAAACCTAAATAAATAGGACATCATGTTCATAGGCTTATTAGAGACAGTTTTGTTAAGGTGGCAGCACCACCCAGAACATTCTACAGACTCAGTGAAATCCTATCAGAATCCCAAAGGCATTTGTTTATGGACGTAGAAAGGTTCACATAGAAATACAAGAGATTTCTAGTGGCCCAAACTGTCTTCCAGAGACAGCAGAACAAAGAAGGTGGAAGGCTTCACACTCTCTGACTTCAACCCTTCCTTCAAAGCAACAGTAACAAATCAGTGTGATACTAAATAACGACAGCCACATAGAGTAACAGAATAAAACTAAACTAAAGTCCTGGATGTAACCAGGCATTAGAACTCACACCTGGAATTCCTCAGGATTTGGGAGGCTGAGGCAGGAGGATCAAGACCAGTCTCAGTTACACAGTGAGTTTCCAGAATAAACAAATAAACACACAAATATGCGAACAAGTAAGTGTGAGTCTACACATATGCTCACTTACACGAGAAGATGTTCAATGATATTAATCATTAGGGCAGTAAAAATCAGAACAACAATGGCATACAACTACACATTCACTGAAGTGACTGCAATTTTTTTAAAAAAAAATTTTTAAAGGACAGGACTAGAGAAAGATGACCCAGACCCAGCAGTTAAGAGCACTGCCTGCTCTTCCAGAAGACCTTACTTCAAGTCCTAGCACCCCCGTGTCAGATCCTACTTGTCAGTAACTCCAGGTCCAGAGGTTCTGACACCTTCTTCTGGACTCAACCTGCATAAGACACACACATGGTGTACATGTGGGTGAAACACTCATACTCAGGAAAATGAATCTTTTTGAAAAAAGACAATAAATGTGGGGGAAATAGCATCCTCACACAGCTGCTAGTGAGGATGCAAAGGTAAGCAGTCACTATGAAAAGTAATTTGATTCCTAAAATAGTTACAGAGAATAGCCCTCTGACCCAGCAACTGTATTTTTAGGTATCTTATTTCTTTGAAGACGTGAAAGGTATTCAAATGAATGCCTGTACACAAATACGCAAAGCACTCAGAATAGCTAGACGGGAAACCACCCACATGTCCGTCAGCATATCAATGGATAAACCAATGTGGTCTCTTCACACATGTAATAGTACTCAGCCAAGAAAAAATAATGAGCCCCAAAGTCATCTTCCAGGACAAAAGCCTGTGATCTTCTCGGCAGAGACATGACCTTCTGTCCTAAACACAAGCTCACAGCATCATACTCAGAGATCAGGGACAGGGAAAAAGCACCCATTCTTGCCAATTCCATTCAATAATAGTACAGAATATTCCAGCCAGAGCAGCTAGACAAGAAAACAAAATAAGTGGCTTCTGTGTTAGTTACGCTTCTGTGGCTGTGAGAAAGAAAATACCAAGACCAGAAGGAACTTGTGGAAGAAAGAAGTTTCTTTCTTTTTCCTTCCTTCCTTCCTTCCTTCCTTCCTTCCTTCTTCTTGTCTGTCTTCCTGTCTCTCTGTCTCTCTCTCTCTCTCTCTCTCTCTCTCTCTCTCTCCCTCCCCCCCCCTCCCTTCCTTCCTCTTTTTTTTTTCTTTATTGGCATAAAGTTCCAGAAGAGCTCAAAATGGCAGCAGATGGCCAAAGCAGGAAGCTGGGAGCTCACCCTTGTTAGAACAAATAAAGATTGGGAGAGAGAGAGAGAGAGAGAGAGAGAGAGAGAGAGAGAGAGGATGTGGGAAGTCCTTCTGTATATTCTGTGTTGCTTTTATTGGTTAATGAATAAAAAGACTAATTTGGCCAGTGATAGGACAGAATAGAGCTAGGCAAGGAAAACTAAACTGAATGCTGGGAGAAAATAGGTGGAGTGAGTAAGGCGCCATGTAGCCACCACAGGAGGCAGATGCACCTTAACCTTGTCAGTAAACCACAAACCTCGTGGTATAATATAAAATAATGGAAATGGGTTAATTTAGGATATAAGAGCTACCCAATGAGAAGCTAGAGCTAACAGGCCAAGCAGTGTTTTAAATGTAATATTTAAAATGTGTAATTATTTTGGGTCTGAATGGCCAGGAATGAACCGCCTCCACCAACAGAGAGAGAAAAAGAGAGGAAAAGCCACTTGATTAACAAAGTCAGTAAGTAGCAGTTAACGTTTTCAATCTACTGGAAGAATTCCTTTTTAAAACTTTCCTTTGATAACTTAAAACATGAATACAATGTATTTAATGAATTGATTTTTAAGGTGTTTTGTTTTAGTTTTTTAATTTTTATTTTCTATATGAGTGTTTTGCCTGCATGTATATCTGTGCATCACTTGCATGCACAGGTCCCAAAGGGGCCAGAAGAGGGTACCAGATCCCCTGGACCTGGAGTTACAGACATGTCAGCCTCGTGTGAGTGCTGGGAATCAAACTCTGGTCCTCTGGAGAAGTAGCTAGCACTCTTAACCACTAAGCCATCTTTCCATCCCCCTCGCCAATTGATTTTTTTAAACAAAGATGCCATACAATGGGGACAGGACAGACTCTTCAATAAGGACAATGAGAAAATTAGACATTCACATACAAAACAACAAAAAAATTGATATTCTTATCTGAACACTTATAAAATAGAAACAAGAGAACTCCTAGAAAAAAAACAGGAGGAAGACTCCTTGATGTTTGGACAAGAATTTTCTAGCTATAACCCAAGCACAGTCAAGAAAAGCAGAAATGAAGAAGTGGGTCTAGGTCCAACTGAAAAGCTGCCCCTACAGCAGAGAGATAATGAACAGAATCCACACAACCCACGGGTTGTGATGAAGCATTTGCAGTCACATACTGGATAAGGGCCTAATATCCGCAGTACACATGGGACTTAAATCAGTTTGATAACAAAATAAATAAAATAACTAATTAAAAAAATAGGCAAATGACCTGAAAGACATTTGTCAAAGGGAAACCTATAAATTGTCAGCTGATAAACATGAAAAAAATGGTTAACACCACTAAGGATTGAAAATTAAAAACATAGCAAGCCACTTCCAGACCCTGTTAGAATCCTGCTGGAAAAGAGTTAGAAGTCTGGAGAAGACACAGACAAAAGAAACCTGTTGAACACTGATGGTGGGAACGTAAGTGAGGCCATCCTGGAAAGTAGCACAGAGGTCACAGATGAAGCCACCATGTGATCAACAGATCTGCTTCCGGGTATATCTCGAGAGGAGTTCATTAAGAGATGGGTGTGTGGAAGACATGTCTACACTCCAGTGTTCACTGCAGCAGCCATAGCCAAGATACAGGAACAAGCTAGTTGCGCATCCATGGGTCAATGGATAAAGAAAACATGGTGTGCATACATAGTAGAACACTGTTCAGCCCTAAGATGAGTCGGTCCATGCAACAATGTGCGTTAGCTTGTTGCTAAGTGAAAGAAGCCGGGCTCTGCATAATCTCACAAAATCTGAAGAGCCAAGAATGGTGGCTGCAGGGAGCTGACCAGGCCGGGAGAATGGGGGAAGGGGAGAGGTTGTTTTGACAAGAAAAAGTTTTAGTCACCTATTGTATAGCCTGGTCACTGATGCTAATGATAATGCAGTTATTCCAGTTTTATCCTAAGGGTGGGTTTGAAACATCCTTACCACAGAGATGGTGAGGATATGCAGCATTGGATATTGGATATGCTAGTTGGCCTTAATCATCTCACCATGCATCATAACATTACATGGTACCCCATAAATATACACAATTATTATGAGCTAAAACTGAAATTTAAACATAAGGAAATTTCAGAAGACTATTAAAAAAAAGCCAAGACATTATGTTAAGTCAAAGAAGCCAGACACGCTAGGGGCACTTGGAGGTGAGCTGGTGGCAGATAAGCACAATGTGAGGGAAGAAGTCACAAGTACTATTCTGTGATCTTACACACACACACACACACACACAC
>NW_004949101.1:2566373-2570020 GCF_000317375.1 Microtus ochrogaster | reverse complement strand
GTAACAAGCCCCTCTTTCTATCAGTTTCAATGCTTCATGTTTGCCAGATAGAATCCTCCAGAAAAACTGTAAAAAGAACCAGCTTCCTGTGGACAACAGCTTGTCTCCATGGACTGTGCCTGCACGTCAATGTTTTCGCACTCCGGCCCATGGTTCCAGGCATCACTTGCCTTTCCCCAGCCCACCATTCGGCTCTCAATCTCCATTTCTGTGCCATATCCTGACTGCTCTAAACACCATGTTTATAGTCTCTCAAACCTGGTCATACTTTGCTTAAACAGCCAGATGGTCATGTGCCTCCAGACGGCTTGCGTCTTCAGTCTGTGCCAGTCCAGTAGAACGCCACAATGAACTCCTATTCCTTTTTCTATTTGAAATCCACAGGCCTGTTAGAATTTGGTGTAAATACACTGTGGCTTTTGTTTGAGAGGATGATCAGCAGTCACCGTGATGGCAGGATCACACAGCTCAAAATCCTTAGTCACAACCCTGCTGGTCAGGGTCCTGTAGCAAGGGCCACCTGAGGGATCGGAGTGGCATGCAGGGGCTGAGTGTGCGCTGTGCAGTGCAGCCTCACAACGTGTATGTCTCAAAATGTTACAAGTTGTCCATAAAAAACCTCTGCTTTTTATGGATTGTGCACAGTCTAAAAGAACTTTACTCTTCCTGGGTCGTGTGTTTAAGGAGGTTAATTAAAATTTCTACTGCGAACATTATTCTGAAGGTCTTAAACAATACCCCTTAGCAAGGCCCAAGGCAATAAGCCACCAGAAATCTCGGGGTTGTTGTGTCCAAATGTTAAAGCAATCAGCTGTTATCTGAAAAACTAAGGGCTTAAGACCATCGTCCTTGTTAGTAACATCATGTTACATGATAAAAAAGAATCCTCCCACAGAAACATAAAGTGCGCAGTGGCAGTTGTCTGAGGTGCCCTCGAAAGGAGCCAGGGACTGGGGGGTGGACAGGGGGACAGGACTGTGCGTTCCTGCGTTTCTGTCATCCAGGACACAAACACTGCAGATAAGTGACAGATGACGGTGGTGGCTGTCCAGTAGTGGTGTGAGTGTACTGAACTGCCCACTGAAAATGCTAAGAACAGCAGCGTGCATTACCTGTGTTTCGTCACCTTTGTGAATCGTTTTTAAAAAGCTCCCGTCCTTGGGGAGCCGACCCAGCCCTGCTGTGGTGGTGCTGAGTCCCAGGAAGCTCTGACTCCGGCCTCTTGACTGCTTTCACAGGAGGCTGACGTGCCTTCCATGGAGCAGCTGGCCTACAAGATAGTGGATGAGGAAATAAACCTGAATGAGAAGCCCCAGAAATACCTCCAAAGGGTTTTCGAGGAGTCCATCTACAAAAACCTACTGGAGAAGAGCATCCTGGATTACCTTCATTACAACCAGTCCCACCTGCCCATGTACGCGTGGCCCGGCATCATTTAACTGCAGCCAGAGGTCCCGCTGGCATCACTTCCTCTCTCAGGTCAGCCGTCCCCTGCCCCTCCCCCGCCCCTAGTCCACGCTCCCCCCCCCCCGTGGTTTCCTGGTGCTCCAGTAGGTGGCGCTAGGCTGTGCGGCACTGCTAAGCCAGGGAGCTTTTACAAACACAGGCAGGTTCTCTGCAGAATAATCCACTCTAGCAATAAAATGAACTCCTACTGAGCAGAACTTGTTTTTACCTTGTGTGTGAGTCTGTTTGATTTCCTGGAGTGTTCTGATGCCATTTCCGTTAGCTCTTCCTAAGCGTACCAAGTAATAGTGGGTGATATAAAAATAAAACCGTGCACACAGAATAGAAAATTGGTAAACGGACAAGGAGAAATCAAATCTGTCATCTACCCTCAGGAGGATTGGGTAGAACCTACCTGGCCTTTTGAAACCAAGGAGGCTACTTTCGCAGCCATTTTTGGACTTTTGGTTGTTTTGTTTTGCTTTTTGAAAAGTCATTTTGCTGTTTAAGAACATAAAGACTAAGAAAAATTGGAAGACTAGGAAATTCACACACAGATTTCAAATTCTAAAAATGTAGAGGGAAATTAATCTAGTTCATTTACTTTGACTCTGATCTCCCGGGGGGAGTGAGGTAGGAGGAGGTCTGGTCCCTAGCATGTCCGATGTGGATCAGAATTGGTTTTTTTTTCTCCTTTCTGGCACAACCAGAGGATGAGGCAGGAGGATCATCATGAATTCAAGGCCAGTCTGAGCTGAATAGTGATTTGGAAGCCAGCCTGGACTGCAAAGTGGTACTATCTGGAAGAAAGTGGGGAGAAAGAGGGAGAGAAGAAGAAAGGGGGGAGGGTTGCAAGCAAGCAACCTTCTCTTATAAAGCAAGTTTTAATTGCCATCCTCCAAATGCACATGAATTCAGAAACAAACAGGAACAGCATGACGCAACTGACCCACAATAGGGCTTGGTTTTTATGTACACATTATGGGTTTGATCACACACACACACACACACACACACAAAGGCACAGTGGCAAGATTCTCCCAGCTTCCACAAGGCAAAATGGGAGCTAACAATCCAGAAGTCTACACCCAGCATCCACCTCTGCTGCAAGCTGCCTTGACACTTGGAGCAAGCAAGTTGCTTGGCACCTCACACAACAAAATTGTTCCAGAATACGAAACTTCCATTTTTCTGCAGTCAGACCAAAGCAAGTAAGAAATGCCACTAATTCCTGCACACATAGGTTTTACACAAATGCATGGCGTATTGATGGGGGAGGGTAGCAATGGCCATATGGTATAAACTGTGTCACTTCAATGGGAACCAATTTCTGCTGGTCCACGCTTCAGAATTCACACCTAACACATATTTCACAGTCATCAACTCAGGCACCAGGCTCTCTTCCCTTGCTCTTCCAGCTCCTGAGAGGACCTGGATCAAACTCCTCAGCAAATGTAGAGGTTTGGGTGACAGGCCCTGGGATACTACTGGGCTAGAGATTAACAGAACAAAGTCAGTGAGCCGGTTTAACAGTTATGACTTTTGTGGCCAACTATTACCATGATAAAGCCTCTAGTTACACAAACGTGACCCCAGATGACTATGTTAACCTTAACAGCAAGTCCTGCACAAATCTGCTCACAACGGTGTTTTCTTTGCTGCCTTTAAAAGGGGAGTCGTGGACATCCCAACACAGGCAGCACATCTGGAGCATCCTGTAGCCTACAATAGGTGTCCGTTGACATTTTAATCCTCGTCCCACTCTTAGAAAGCAAGTTTCTGATGCTGGAACGTTTGGCATATATGTGCAGTCATTGAGAACAAGCTTCCTAAGAAAGGAAGCCATTGGTCGTAGCTAGAAACTGTCTCTTTTAAGGGCTTCAGGAGAATAGAGGCCACCATAAAAATTCAGAGACTACACTGGAACATCTCAGAGGGTCTGTCTTGGAATTGCATTGTTTTAACCAGAAAACACCAAAGTTAAATTTTCAAACGCTGCTTTGCTAATACTGCTAATGTTCTCACAGATGTCAGGTCTTAGAAAAACAGCGTACCCTCCACCTTCCTATAAATTATACTATGCTCAAATTTCACAGGAACTCAAAAGAAAAATAAGAATTGATGTGAAAGAGAAAGAAAACCTGCCTGGAGGATAAAAATCAGCCAATCAATATTGAGGGAGAGAGAGAGAGAGAGAGAGA
>NW_004949101.1:2561651-2566231 GCF_000317375.1 Microtus ochrogaster | reverse complement strand
AGAGAGAGAGACAGAGAGAGAGATTAAACACTTAGGAACACAAGGACAGAATGCAGTTGGGCCAGCCAGTCTTAACAGGGTCGGACTGGAAAGTCGCGTGTGTGAGGAGCTGTTGATTGTTTTCTGGCTGAGAGAAGTGAAGATAAGGCCGGCAGAAAGTAAGCGCGGGGCCAGGGCGGGAGCCCGGCAGCTGTATGCTAATGCTCACAGAAACCCAGCCTCCGCGTCCCCCATTAAAGCAGGCGACCAGGAGGCCACACATCACTGAACAAATAGGCTCTCTCTAGACAAATAAAATAACACACGTTGGCCTCTGGGTTGGGGGGGGGTGAGAAGAGTGGGGGAAGATCGAGGGAGGGAAAAAGAGAAGGTAAGAGTGGAAGAGGGAGAGAAGGAGGAGGGGACTGAGGGAGGACAGAGATGGAGGGAGGACGGTGAGGAGGAAGGGGGAAGGGATTGTCAAGACCTGCGAAGAAACACTGCGGGGGAGGGGGCAGGAAGAGATGGGGAGCGGGAAAGTCCGAGGTGAGGAGGAAGACCCGGAGAGAGGTGGAGAGGAAAAGACGGGAAGACTGGCCTAAAGAGAGGTGGTGCGTGGGGTGGAGAGGTGGGGGAAAGGATGACAGGCAGGAGGGAGGGAGGGGAAAACAGTCAAAGGAGGTGTGGGAGAGAAAGGGTGGAAGGGTGTACCAGATGGGAGAGGGGTCGAAGCAAGCTCCGAGGATAAGTTGTAAGAAAAACGTGCCTGAACCCAAGGGCAGAAACAGGCCCAGGCCAAAAGTGCCCCTCAGGTTCCCAGAGGATGGTGATGTGAAATGTGGGGTGTCGGCCCTGGCGTCGCCGGCCTCTTTGGTGGGTTTGACTCCGCTTCTGTGGTTCATTTTTACCTCTGCACCCAGGTTCATGGTCAACCCGGCCTGGTCAGCGCTGTCCAGCGCTCTGCTCGCCCGAAGGTTCTAGCTGAGACATTCCCACATTTTCTGGTTTCGCCAGCACCGCCCCTCTAGCTGCCAGCCCTGGGTCCAACCACCCTACGTCCTCCCTTACTGTCCCTATCCAAAGCAAAAACAAACAGCCCTGAGGGCACTCCAAAATGTGTGCGGTGGCCCGACGGCACAGGGGTGGGGTGGGGTGGGGTGGTGGTATGAAAGCGGTGGCTTCATAATGGGTGCGCGGCAGATTGTACGGGGCCCTGGGCTCTGGAGGGGAGGGGACACTCGAGTGCGTCCCTCCAGCGCCCAGCGCCCGGCGCGGCCTCGCGGCTTCACCCTTGTTCGATCTCTTTCATGCACTCTCCTTTTGTGTGGAATTATTTAAACGGGAGATCCGTGGCAGCTTTATGCTAATGTGCCGAACAAAGGCAGCGGCCTACGGGGCGGGGAGGCCCGGAAGGTGCCCAGAGGCCGGACTGGGCCGGGAGGGGCGGCGGCATCCCGCCTGCGCGTGTCTCTCGCGTGCCCCTGGGACTGACAAGACAACCCTTCATTCCTGCAAACACAAAGCTTCTGGACTCTGGCCCCTCCGGGACCTGGCGGTGGCCATGGGACGATAGGACTCGGTGCCTTCCAGTCCTAGCTTGTGGGAACCGGGGAGGGGGGGTGGGGGAGCTGGGGGCTTCTGTTAAATCAAGAGAGCCGGCTGCTGCAGAATGGCAGAGAGGACCAGAGACACTCACCCAGACACACACACACACACACACACAACCTTGTGTCTCCAGAAGCTCTCCCTGCCCCTGCCCACGAAGGGCTGAGACTCCTGACCCGTGGGTCTCCTTCAGAGTGGCCAAAGCTGTTAGTACAACTCCAGACCCGCGGCTAAATTCCGGAAGACTGTACTTAGTACCCAGACACTCACTTTCTAGAAACTCCCAGTCGTCTAAACTTTCTTTCGGAGCAGAGCTGAGGGTCACAGTGAGTCCTAACGCTTGCCCCCGACGGCAAGAGCATGCACAGGAATAGAAGAGGGTGGTACACAGCCAACCTCCAGTTATACCGCCTGGGGAACTGGTACTCACACCCCATTCTGCATGGACACGCACTGGAGAGGCCTGGGAGGTTTTCCCAAGCTGTCCCTGCCAGAAAGGAGTCCTCGTTTTGGTGTCCCAAAGGGACACTTCAGTGATCTGCCTCCCACCAACTCCGTTAAGTACCCCCCCCCGCCCCTTACAAAGAAGGAAAAGTAGCTCAAGGTTTCCCCACCCCTGCTCCCCGCGTCCATTATTCTGGATCTCGGTGTAGAGAAGCAGGCCGCGGGCGCGCTTTGCCCTTTCCAGAAGTAAAACTCATCGCTTGGTCCCTGCAGGCAGCAAGTTCTGAGAACATTCCGCAGACCCCGGTGGAGACTCACCACCACTGCTGGACTGCACCTGCTGAAGGGTGGTTGATGCGTGCAGGTGTCTGCGCGCGCAGCCTCAGTTTCCAAGTTTAGCGGCGTGAAAAGCATCCATGGAAAATCTGCATAGATTTCCCTGACTAAATCAAGAGCCCTGTTTGAATTCCCTCAAGCAAGGATTTTTTTTTCCAGTTGTTAGTCATATGCATCCTCCTCCCACCCAACACACACCTTCTTTACAATTATTAGTGGGGTTTTTTTGTTTGTTTGTTTAAGAATTCACTAGGCAACTAACTCTTCCGGTAGTGTTTTGAATAAAAAGAGTGTTACAGACGCAAGACTCAATATCCTGTTGGGGGGAGACCGTCGAGCCCTGCCCTATTATTCTACAACCCAGATGGGATTCGTGATTAGAAAATAAAATTGGTCAGCGCTGTCCCGGAATCCCCCTCTCCCTCCTCTAATTTCATCAGCCGTATTAATCAGCGCTCAGAAGATCAAGGAAATAACACCAGTTATTTTCAGATCGAAACGTTCAGGAACTGTAAATCCATTTTAGGATGTCTCACTTTTTAAGGACTAGCAACCATTGCAGCATTCCTGTCATGTATTTTTCTCTTTTCAGTTAGTGGGTTAAAAAAAAAATCACAGACATAAACTAGTAAGATCCACCCCCCTTAGTTAACTCACCTTAATAACTCTCCCCATTACAGTTTATTACTCGAGTGGATTCTGTTGAAAAACTGTATTTAATTTCCAAGCCAGGGTATTTTCAGAGGGAAACCCCAAAACAATTAAATGCCTTCAGTGGAATTAGGCGTGACTGAAACTCAGCAAAATCTAGTCTCGGAGAGCATTGCAAGGGGGTAAAAAAATGTTTCCTTCACTTTCAGTAAAGTGACATTTTCCCCACAGCTATGACATTTGATGAGTCTCAGCTATTTGTTCCCTGGTGAAGGACAGTCCTGGCTAATGTGCCTTCGTAGGGACCTATTTCTTTCCCCGAGAAATGCAATCTTTTGTGTTTCCTCAGCCCTGGGCCCGGAGGAGGGTCCTAGACAAGTTGCCCGGTCTAGGTCCAAACCTAGGGCGTAGGGTGTGGAGTGTGTGTACCGGGGGTGTCCTTCGCTCTTGTCTCTTCCCGGTGGCATGAGGGAAGCGGCTGGTCCTCTCAGGCTGCAGCCTCCCTCGGAGGACAGATTGGCCCCCCTTCCCCCCCTCCCCCGGCAGCACGCGTCTCTTTTGCGTCCAGATTGGCCGCGACCCGCGCTCAATAGCGGGAGGTTAATTTCCTTCACAAAGGTGAAGGGGGCACGGCTGGGGGGGGGGTGCCCAGACAGGCGGTTGCTTTATTCCGCAGCGCCTTGATTGGAGCCCTTGATTTAGCATCTGATGTCAACCCGCAGACAAAATGCCCGCTCCGAAAGAAAATGCATGAGGCTTAGCATAGAGTGGAAACCAACTTCACCGCGCGTGGCCTGCTTGCGTCAGCTCCACAGGCATTGCCTACGTCCCGGCCGGACAGGAGATTCCTGAAACCTGGGTCTGACCTTGGGAAGGACGCCAATCCCCCAGGCTCAGGACCTCAGGGAAAGGAAAGTAAGTTCAGACATTCAAGTTCCATTTGGAAGTCAGCCAGCCAGTCAGGGCTGCTGCCTCGCATCCGCGAACGATCGAAAACGTGCTATGCCAACAGTTTCTCCAACTCGAGAGAAGCTTTTCGAGGCTCACCAGCAGGCAGAGCCTGCGCGCACAGACACCGCGCTCGGCCGAAGCCCGCAGGCCCGACCTGTTTACACTCGGAACCCTGGGGTCCCGCGGCCAGGGCTCCCGCCAGCCGCTAGCTATCCCGACTCTGCAGCGCTTTAACCTTCCCGCTGATTTCCTGAACAGCACGCGGGGCTCCCGCGACCTTCTCCCGCCGCAGCCGCAGCCCTCTGGTCGTCCCCGCCCCCACCCCAACAGCGCGCCCAATTTCCCCTTGGGCTCCGGCTCGCGGATTGAACCCTCCTGACATATTTGGGGCCATTCTTCTCCTTTGTTGCTATTTAGCTCGCGACCCGCGGGTAATCCCCGCGCGGGAGGGGGGCACACATTGTCGTGCTGATGGACGGGCCCATTTGGCGGCTCCGCGCCCCCCGGAGGAGATACACAAAGCCCAGGCACGTGCGCCTCCCCATAGAGGAGCAGCAGACCGTGAAGGGAGGCGGGGCCGGGCGTGTGCCTGGGCCAGGCGGGGCGGCGGCGCC
>NW_004949101.1:2556331-2561551 GCF_000317375.1 Microtus ochrogaster | reverse complement strand
GCGGCGGGGCGGGGCGGCCGAGGGGTGCGCGCTGGGGCCCCGCGCCCTCAGGTACATCTGCCGCACCTACCGGGCGACCCTCGAGTCCCGGCCCCTTTTTTTGCCGCTCCGTCGCCCTCCCACCCTCCCCGGCGGAGGAGCTGCGGACGCGCTGATTGGCTCCGGGGGAAGCGGGAGGCGAGAACAATGGCCCCCTCCCCCCGTTAAAAGGGAGCGGCGCCTGGGCCCGGGGACAGGGACGCGCGAGCGGGGCTCAGAGCCCGGCCAGCCGCTGCCGGCGCTACGCTAGTCCCGAAGCCGCCGCGCCGCGTGCAGGCGATGAGCTAGGGACACTGAGGGCCTCCAGGGCGGAGCACAGAGGTGGGACTCAGCCAGTGCGGTGCCCTTGCACCACGCCAAAATGCCCCGCGGGTTCCTGGTGAAGCGCAGCAAGAAGTCCACGCCCGTGTCCTACCGGGTCCGGGGCGGCGAGGACGGTGACCGCGCGCTGCTGCTGTCACCCGGCTGCGGGGGCGCCCGCTCCGAGCCCCCAGTGCCAAGCCCCGGGCCACTGCCGCCACCTCCGTCGCCGGCGCTCGCGGAGCGCGCCCATGCAGCGCTCGCCGCCGCGCTTGCCTGCGCGCCAGGTCCGCCGCTACCCCCTACGGGTCCGCGGGCCGCGCACTTTGGCAACCCAGAGGCTGCTCATCCCGCACCTCTCTACAGCCCCACGCGGCCGGTGAGCCGAGAGCATGAGAAGCACAAGTACTTCGAGCGCAGCTTCAACCTCGGCTCGCCGGTGTCAGCCGAGTCCTTCCCTACGCCCGCCGCGCTGCTCGCAGGGGGAAGTGGCGGCGCCAACGGCGTTGGCGGCGGCGGCACCTGCGGCGGAGACGCGCTACTCTTCGCGCCTGCCGAGCTCAAGATGGGCACCGCGTTCTCCGCCGGTGCCGAGGCGGCCCGGGGTCCCGGGCCTGGTCCCCCACTGTCCCCCGCCGCTGCCCTGAGGCCCCCAGGCAAGCGGCCCGCTCCCCCCGCCACTCTCGCTGCAGAGCCACCCGCCAAGGCAGCCAAGGCCCCCAGCGCCAAAAAGCCCAAGGCCATCCGCAAGCTGCATTTCGAGGACGAGGTGACCACGTCGCCGGTACTGGGGCTCAAGATCAAGGAAGGCCCGGTGGAGGCGCCGCGGGGCCGCGCGGGGGGCGCAACCCGGCCGCTGGGCGAGTTCATCTGCCAGCTGTGCAAGGAGGAGTACGCCGACCCATTCGCGCTGGCGCAGCACAAGTGCTCGCGCATCGTGCGCGTGGAGTACCGCTGCCCAGAGTGCGCCAAGGTCTTCAGCTGCCCGGCCAACCTGGCCTCGCACCGCCGCTGGCACAAACCACGGCCCGCACCTGCCGCGGCCCGTGCGCCCGAGCCCGAAGCCGCTACCAGGGCCGAGGCGCGCGAGGCTGTTGGCGGCGGCAGCGATCGGGACACGCCGAGCCCCGGCGGCGTATCCGAGTCAGGCTCCGAGGAAGGGCTCTACGAGTGCCACCACTGCGCCAAGAAGTTCCGTCGCCAGGCCTATCTGCGCAAGCACCTGCTGGCACATCATCAGGCGCTGCAGGCCAAAGGCGCGCCGCCGCCGCCCCCTCCGCCACCGCCTCCGGCCGAGGACATACTGGCTTTCTACGCGGGGCCCGACGAAAAGGCGCCCCAGGAGGCCGCGGGCGACGGCGAGGCGGCCGGCGTACTGGGCCTGAGTGCGGCCGCCGAGTGCCACCTGTGCCCAGTGTGCGGGGAGACCTTCCCCAGCAAGGGCGCCCAGGAGCGCCACCTGCGTCTGCTGCACGCTGCCCAGGTGTTCCCCTGCAAGTACTGCCCGGCCACCTTCTACAGCTCCCCGGGTCTTACGCGGCACATCAACAAGTGCCACCCGTCTGAGAATAGACAGGTGATCCTCCTTCAGGTGCCCGTGCGTCCAGCCTGCTAGAGTGCGCCCTCGGTCCCGGCCCCCAGAACTGTGCCTTCACTTGGAGACCCACAAAGAGAGCGCGCCCCCATGTCTGCGCTGGGGTGCCCCCACCCCTATCCCGGGGTAAAAGTGTCCTCTTCGCTTCTCTCGGTGTGGCGTGATGGTAACCCTGGTCCTCTCGCTGTGACTCCTTTTGGACCCTACCCCCTTTATGTTGTGTACCCCCACCCATGGAGCAACAGGAGTCCGCCTCTTTCTTGTACAGGGGAGAAAAAAAAAAAGCTGTATGCGTTTGTCTCGTGGTTGGAAGCCTCCCCTTGAGGGGCGAAGCTGTTTTTCTTGCTAGTATTCGCTGTGTTCATGGTCTAGAAAATGCGGTTTGCTCTGCCTACCAATCTCTGCTCTCAATGTCTGTAGCGTACGGGTTGTTTTGGGTGAATCTTGAGGAATAAATGCCTTTATATTTCACAGGCTGTAAATTGAACTTCCCACACGATTAGCTTTATTATGGCTTGTGAACTGCTGGAGTCTGGCTTTACCTTTTTGTATGTGAACAAATCAAATTGCTTAAAAAAAAAAAGAGTTTTCTTTAGTATAGCCACAAATGCCTTGACCTGTTGTCTGTTCGGGATTTTTTTGGGGGGGAGGGAGAGGAGTTTTCTCGAGATGCTGTAGTTAGTATCCGCCTCAGTATTTCATGGAAGAGGTTTTGGTTTGATCATCTTTGTTGAGGTAGAACTATATGAATTCCCTTTACATGTATATGTTGATTTATGCGTAATTGTTATTTATTCTTTATTTATTAATATTAATTATGAAGATTATGATATTATTTGATTGCAGATTCTTTTTCGTTTTGTTTTGTGAGCTTTCCCCTGTCAATTTGACATTTCACTGTGCATTTTAGGAAAGAACCTTTTTACTAAAGGGGTCTGCTGAAAGTTTTAACTTTTCTATCTATCCGAGGGAATTACAGACAACATACCATTTTATTCTGCTTGAGGGGCCCCAAGGCCCTTGTACAACCGACAGCTCTTACTTTTAAATGCAATCTCTTTTCTACATACATTATTTTCTTAATTGTTAGCTATTTATAGAAAGCTTCGATAGAACTGTTTCAACTGTATAAATATTTACTATTCAAATAAAATATTTTCAAAGTCAAAATACTGTGGTCTTATTTTAGTATTACATAGCTCCTTTTAAAGAGGATCCAAAATGGACTTTAAATGGTTTTTAGTGGTTTCTTAAAAGTGCCTGTATTTCTATGTTTAGGGAACACTCCTTCCCTCTCACAGAGTTGGGGAGTTTTCACAGCTGAACCTGTATTAGATTGTGCCGGTTCTGAGAGAAATGTACTGAAAAGCGAGTTAGAGCAAGCCCTAGCAGCCGGTCAGAGGGGCCTAACTAAGCAAGAAAAAGAATCTGTGCCTGCCACCAGTAGACACAGGAATACCACTTTTATTTAACATATTCTTTACTGGTCTATAATTTGGGGGCTAGGTGAAAGCCATTCCTCAAATACAGTGGGAGAGATAATTATCATCATCATCAAGGACAACTAGGAAAAAGAAATTTACATATGGGTGTAACACAAGTTAAGCAACTGAGTTTGAAGAAAGGGCTTTAAAATAAGTTTCCAGTCAGGTGAGCCATCTATTGGGTACATGAGCAAGGGGGTGGGGGGAGAACACACCATCTGTTTGGGGTATTAAATTTAATAACAGGCAATTACAATGTTTTCCGTTATTTGTCACTCAGCTCTTTGAAGAATAGTTCTGTGGCTCACCCACAGTATTCCGAAAAGTGCGAGCAAGCAGCAGAGCCACGTTTCACCAATGAGCGTGCCCTTCGTCTTGTGTAGGTCTGCTAGTTCTTTCCTAATGCCCATTAGGGCTTCCAACCACATTTGCCTCCCTACGAGATCTATACTGTGGAGATTTCCCTAAAAGAATGTGGATGGACTGAGCAGGGAATGAGAGGTCCAGAATGACTGGTGGGACCTGTCAGGGTTTCCCTCTGAACCACACACCATCCAAGCTACACGGCAATGCATGCATGTTCAGTGGCAGTAGAATTTTTTTTTTCTTAATAAACAAGAAATCTGGCCCCACTCCACAAGTCTAGACCTGTCTCTGAGAACAACAGCTGCCATCTGTGTGTTGGACTCGCTGTTTTTGCCCTTGACCACAGGGTGGGAATTCACCTTTATGCGGGCAGACGTGACTGACTTGTCCAGGAGTGGTTCTCTGTCTCCTGGGGCAATATATTTCAGTTAAACAAATGCATTACTTCTCCAAAACAAAAACCAAGACTCTGTGTATATGTATGTGCTTCTAAGTGAAGCTGCATAGTAAACAGAGATGACTGAAGAGGACCCTGAATTGTAGGCAGGGAGCACTGGGTGACAGATTTTAAAGTAATACAAGTTAGCATAATATTCTGTAATAAGGAAGTCGGCGTTCCTCTTTCCGTGCTTCCTTGGAGAGTGGAAAAGTACACCCTTCTTTTTCCTGATGTCAAGGCTGCTATGGGCAGGCTGTGTGTTCTAAGGTCCTTCCAATATTGGGAGGTAATTGGTGGAAGCCAATCCATGATTTCCCACCTTATACCACAGTGGAGGCTTGGTGGTGAAAGGATTGGGGGTTAGATTGAGCAACCTGGTTAAGGAGGGAGGGGCCCAAAGAGACAAATGAAGTATTAACCCAGCTCTTTATGTTTAAATGGAGCAAAACAAAAAAGCAAGAAGGTGTTCTGAACTGCTTTGGGTGCTCAGTGAGCCTGTGCCTGGAACAGCAGAGAAGCACTGGGTTGACCTCTTTCCTCACAGTTATTGCTGTCCTGAGGCCCAGGGTGCCAAATCACTCACCGGCTTCGGCTTTGCTTCTCTGAGGCTGGAACAGTGGAAGCTCCGAAGGGGGCCTGAGTAGGAACACTGCTTAGGTCTGCTGGCAGCTACAAGTCTTCCCTTCCTTCTGCGTAGCACCATGGACAGAGGAAATCACACCTACTAGCCGCCCAGAATGTTGGTCAGTTTCAGTCTAGAAGGAGGCTGGCTGGACTCCAGCCCTGCAGGTCCAGCGACATTGTGGGGTGCTTGTTAAATGCCTTGCGGAGACCTGGGTGACACAATTGCCTGGTGTGTCTGGGGGTGGGGCACTGCTGGAGAGGGTTCAGCACGACTCTACCCATGTTTGCTCTGCTGCTGGTATCCAGTTTCCCCCTTTTTCTTTACTTTTCCTTCCTTCCTTCCTTCCTTCCTTCCTTCCTTCCTTCCTTCCTTC
>NW_004949101.1:2554789-2556231 GCF_000317375.1 Microtus ochrogaster | reverse complement strand
CTTCATTCTATAGCTTTCCAGAGTCAAACCAGACAAAAGCAGAAGTGCCTCTTAATCCAACTAAATGGATAATTCTGGAGGAATTCTGGCACCACTAGCCAGACAAAGGACAAAAGGGGTCCCTAGTGAGGGTTGGTCAGGCTCTGTAGCTGTAGTCTGCGTCACTTGGATCTGTCTAGGCTCTGTCTTTACCTGTCAACCTGAGATAATCTCAGTGATAGATACCATGGGTGGAGGGGGGGGGTATAAGCACCATGGGGCACCTCAGGGAGCATTCCAAAGTCTTGGAGATAAAAGACAGCACAGACCCCAGAAGGACCTGGTGTTCTTCACACAGGAGGCAACCTCTTTGTCCTAATTGTTGTTCCCATGTGACATCTAGAATTTGCTACAAACCTGCCAACATGTAGCAAGGTTAGCTTGAACAAACTTGCTGTCTTCAAACAATTTTCTGGCGAGTGTCACCCATTAGCTTGTTGTGGGGCCAGGTTAAGATAAACTTTTTGACATCACAGGTATAGGAAGCTGTCATGTTTGGTGGTCAAAGCTATGAACTGTGGGATTTTCAGAACAGTGAGTAATCAGAACTGTGGAGAGAAATCCATGTGGTGAAAGAACCATAGAGAACTGTAGAGAGGGCCTGGAGGTATGGCTCAGCCATTCAAGGCGAGACTCACAATGAAAAATATAAGAGAACTGCAGAGAGAAATGCACAGGGTGAAACCTGCAGAATTAACAACATGCTAACTCTGATTCTATCTTATTAGCAAGATAGCATGATACAGTGGCTTATAGATGTCAGACTTTAAATCTGTGTTCTGATAAAACAACTAAAAAATAGTAGTCTGAAAACTGTGTGTGTGTGTGTGTGTGTGTGTGTGTGTGAGAGAGAGAGAGAGAGAGAGAGAGAGAGAGAGAGAGAGAGAGAAGGCAAATGCATCTCTGAGTTTCGTCTCATCTTCTATTTGAGAAGTGACTGTCTCTTCTTGATGGACCAGCATTCGGTGAGAGCACTCACAGAAAAGCCTGGTGCACTTGTCACTCTTGAGGTGTCTGTTGACAGTCAGAACAGCAGCAACATGGGAGAAGCTCACAAGTGAGAGCTGACCCTGTAACTGGAGGAGACTCCCTCTGGACAGACAAGAGCATGTCCACCCAGTGGACTCAGAATGCAGAACAATCTAGGAGCTCTCAGAATGAAAGACCAGACCAGCCTCTGCTGGAAGTCCTGTATTTCTGCATCTCAGAGATCAACTGTCTCTGGCACCTGCCATTTTTGAGCCATGCAGAGTGCAGAGAGGCTATGGCTTAAGGTGACAGAGAAACCCTACTTGCTCTGTGATTCTGGTGGGTCGAGAAATCTTTTGATTTTAACGAGGTGATATTGGGAAGTCCTGTCTTCTTCTAAGTTTGCTAAGGAAATAGTAGATCAGTAATATTCA
>NW_004949101.1:2530980-2554624 GCF_000317375.1 Microtus ochrogaster | reverse complement strand
CAACATCCTCATCCTATGCAGCTGAATGACTATAGGTTTTGATTTCCTGAGGCAGTTGACCAGGCAAGAAAGTTTTCTGAAGAGAACAAGTCCTGTTTCGTTAAATACATTCTCCCCGGAGAAACCATAGGGCGATGTTATTTGAAATTAGACATAGTATCAAAAGCAACAGGGCCCACAGAAAGGTGTCCCCAGAAAGGAACCTAGGATAGACTTTTGGAGTGAAAGAAGTTGGCTTCTCACAGGGGTGAGAGGAATAAAGGTCTAGCTTACAGAGTTACCATTCACAGTTATCCAATTTGGATTTTATTAGCCTAATAAAGGCCCTAGCCTGATACATTTCTCCAAATCAGAGAACAAACTGAGCACATGATTTAAAGTCAGTGAACATATTTTAAATGAACCCAAACATTCACCCCTTCATCTTTTAAGCCCCAAGTATCTGCCATCCTTTGTCTACCAGATACTTTTATTGTGGGCACACTGCCTGTGGAACATGGGGCTATCCAGGCTGTACACACTTCCTTCTGTATGGTGAACAGATGGGTTATGGGGTGAACACATTTGTGCTTGTCTTGTTTGAAGATTGCTGTGCTGTGTGGTCTCCCTGGTGGCATTTCCACACAAAGCGTTAGTACTTCTGCTTTTAGTCTTTGATTTTTTTTTTGTCCTCTCTATTAACTCATTGCAACAAGCCCACACTAGAGGAACAAGCCATTCCAGCCGGAATGAACTTCTAGAATGTTCATGGCAGTAGGAACACTCACAAAGACCTGACTTTCAAGAGCCTGTGTTGCAAGCACATCACAGGCACACCCCGCCACTCCAGGAACGCCTCTAAAAGCCTGTCCACACAGTTTTCACACTTTCATGGCTCCTTCCATCTGGCTTCAGCCAGTAGACCTAGCATAGCATAACAGGGAGATAACACGGGGAAACTTCAACCTTAATTCATTATTCTCCTCTTTCACTCACCAAAGAAGGCCTTTCACTGAGCACAACATCTGCTTCGTCTGTGCTATCCACAGCCAGAGCCCCAGGGCAGTGTCCTCTTCGCAAATACCCCAGCCAGATGACAGTCACACCTGAGGCTGGCAGAATGAACAGCGTAAGCCAAGATGCTATTGTGTGTCAAATCTGATAGCGCACGAGGAAGGTGTTAGTGCATGGAAGAAGAGAACGCAGAGAGGGGTCTTTCTACAGGAGAAAGGAAAATTAGGCTACAATTTCCTGAGTACAAAGAACAGAACGGACAGGAGATGGGCTAAAATACACACGCTCAGGGTTGCCATTTAAAAGCCCGTCCCATCAACTGATCTCGGGCTCTTTGTCTCTTGCCGTCTACGTGAAATAAACTGTTGCCGTTCTAGAATATAGATGCGAAGAAGCTGTTTCCCACAAAACAGAAAACTGTCTCCCAGTTGATGTTATTAATATTGCTCATGTTCACCCCTCCATCGTGGTGGCTTTAGGCAATGTAAACCCCACTCTGACTCCCATCAATCATTACAGACATCTAAACAGAGAGCAAGTGCAGTGGTTTGAAAGAAAATGCCCCCCAAAGGGAGTGGCACTGTTAGGAGGTGTGGCCTCGTTGGAGAAAGTGCGTCACTGTGGGGGCAGACTTGGAGGTCTCTTTTTTTTTACAAGCTTCACTCGGTGTGACAATCAATCCACTTACGGTTGCCTGCAAGATACCGGCACCACAGCTGCTTGCATGAGGCCATGCTTCTCACCATGATAATGATGGACTGAACCTCTGAAACTGTAAGCTGCCATCCCAATTAGATGTTTTCCTTATAAAGTGTTGCCATGGCCATGGCGTCTCTTCACAACAATAGAATCCTAACTAAAACGGCAAGGTTGTCCATTACTTGAAAGGTTTCTTACATAACGACCTGACATTATCCAGTGAAATAACAACTTGGGGCTCTTTTTATAAGTAAAAAATAAAAGCTTTGTATGTAGTTCAACTTAACGTTTCAAGGAATTGGGGTAACTACTCACTTACTATCTTTAAAGTCAATTCAAAGACAGAAGATGACTGAGTTAGCATTTACTTGCTTCAACATTGTGTTACCCGAATAGCCACCGGCATCCTCTTGGCAAACTGCTGATCTCTTTTAATTGTGCAAATATTTAAGTTTATGGACATTTAGGTTAGTGTCCAGTAGTCAAAACTGAAGAAAGGCTGCCCGTCATTATTTTTATATCAGTGTTCTGACTCAGTATCACAGCATATCAATTACGATGGCGTTATGGTTTGAATGTGTCTTCAACGTTCATATGATAGAAATGTAATACTATGCTGGAAATATAACACCCAATACAAGTGTTTGGAGGTGGGGCCTAATGGGAGGCATCAAGGTCATGATGGCTCTGACCTCATGGGTGGATTAGTATTGTTAATGCAGAAGAGAAGGTAGCTATGAAAGTGCCTTGGGCCGGACATGCTCTTTCTCGCTGTTCTCTCTCTTCAGTGGAATGGTATAGTAGGAAGGCCCTTGGTATTCCCAAGGGAACAGGGACTTCCCAGGACCCATAGTCTGTAAGGCAATAAGCACCTATTCATTATAAACCAACCTGCCTGTGGCATTTTGTCACGGCAGCACAAAACAGATGAAGACGGGAAACCACGATAAACAGGTTGCAGGTTCCTACTGTGCATTTTCAGGGCTTTGCTGAGCAGAGACTCACTGCATCAGCATCATGCGGGAGCCAGGTCGAAGAGCAGACAGAACTGCACACCTCAATGTGGACATACCTCTGCATTAAAACCTGAATGCTAACTAGATGCCAGGAAGCGTGTGTGGATGTTCACATCGAGGGTTTAAAGTGAACTGTTGCTCGCAGACTGAGTCATCCTGGCTTGGGCACATGATATGTTTGAACTAAGAAGAGCTGGTGCTTTGAAATCTTAACCAGGGGCCACTAGCCCCAGCTAATGATGCATCTGTAATTGTATTAGCAGCTAAATTTAGTTTGGCCTAATCTGAGGTCTTCATGAGATTGACTTACTGAGTTCTTGCAGGTACTCTACAAGGTTTCATTGATGACTGTGTGTGGAACACATGAGGACACAGGAGACCCTACAAGAGTCAGGCTTAGAGCTGACCATCCAGGTGCAAAGAGAGCAACCCAAGGTGGCCAAACATTCTGATGTGCGAGGATTCATATGGACGTTGCTATGCATTCTGTCTTCTAGAACATGCACAGTGCTAATGCCCAATCAGGAATCAGATGACTTATCCCCCACCTGGTGAGAGAAAAGTTGTCTCCTATAGTACATACAGGAGAAACTTATTTCCAAAAGTCTTGCAAATGCGAGTATCTGATATTCATGAGAAAATCAGGTATATTCAACACTCCACAACAAAGGCTCTCACAGTTGCATAATACAAAATTTGTAGATTCCGCTCTGCTTGAGTAGCCTGCAGATGCAAAGCATGAGAGAGAGGAATAGATGGTGGCATTTTAAATCATCTTAAGCTGGCTTTCTATGCTACCTTCTGTCTGGTTCTTTACTTTCCATTTTGGTTCTAAAAACTCTTGGTGTGGAAATCACTCACTGTTATACTCCTGCAGGCAAGTTAACAGGCCATTCCAGAACCATGGCAAACAATGTGAATGAGGGAAGAAAAAAAATATCCCTGAACAATTTAGGTAGGAAGGGCAACAGGAGGATGCAGACACATTTCTGCCCAACACATCAAACCAAGTACAGACTCTGATACTCATGATCTAGAAACTTGTTTGTTTGTTTGATACAAGTTTTTTTTTTTAAATCTTAGGCTGGCCTTGAACTTACAGAAATCTTCTTGCCTCAGCCTCTAAAATACTGGAGTTACAATCTTGTGCCACCACACCGGGCTGGAAACTTTAAGGAAAATGTTAGTCTATCAGTCAGTCTGAGAATAGCCATTTGAAAGGAGTGATTTTTTTTTTTTGGCTCATGATTTCAGAGGTGTCAGTCATGAGGCAGATAATCATGGATGATGGGAATGGCTGAACAACACTGCTTATGTCATGTGGCCAGGAAGCAAAGATGGAGAGAGAAGTGTGGGTAAAATATGTTTTTCAAAGGCATGGTTCCCTCCTGTGACCTACATCCTCTAGTTACGCCCTGCTTCCAAAAGGTTCCACCACCTCCCAAAATATAGTAATCACTTAGGGAATCAAGCCTTCAACTGATGAACCTACAGATGACATAGCATATTCAAATCAGTAGCAGAGTCAACCTTGCTTGCCTAGCAAACATGAGGCTCAACGAGAATTAACCTTTATGCTTCAAAGAGCATGCCACAACTGTAGTTTCTGGAATTTCCTTTTCCCTTTCAATGTGGAGGGATTTCACAAGCTCATATATAGAAGAGTGCATTCCTTCTCTTACATGTTGTACCTGCTGAGGTTCCATGGGGATGAGAGAACAAATGTCTCACCATCTTGTCTCGTCTATTAAGAGCTGTGTGGCTTTACATAAGCTATTAGTTATCTTCTCTCTGATCATTTTACTATTGATAAAATGAGGAAAAGGTAGAATTCACATGTATTGGACATTGATTATATTTTCTACTTGCACCGTACCTTTGACTACCCTTTCTGTGCTTAGATAATTGTGGTGATATTTTGTTTGTGCTCTAACAAATAAAGCTTGTCTGAAGATCAGAGGGTGGAACTAGCCACAAGTTAACCACAGAGGCTAGCCAGTGGCGGCACACATCTTTAATCCCAGTACTTAGGAGGTGGAAGCAAGGAATATCAGGAGTTCAAGACCATGCTGGACTATGAGATTTAACTAGTCTAAAAGAGAAACAGAGCCCACACCTTTGATCCCAGCACTTGGGATCTCACACCTTTAATCCCAACACTAGGGAGGTGGAGAGAGGAAGTGATATGGCTGGATGGAGACAGAAAAATAAGGCAGAAGGAGACAGGAGCTCAACCCCTTTGGTTTGAGCATACTATAGAGTTAAGAAGTCTCTTTAGTGGCTGGATCCTTTATTTCTCTGATCTTTCAGCATTTACCCTGATATCTGACTCCAGGTTTTTATTATTAAAACCAATTAGAGTTCGTGATACAGATAATCTCCTGCTTAATGAGCTCAGCCTGCCCAAGGCAGACTTCTCAAAGTTTCCTTCCCAGTCTCCCTTGCAGCCAGGTTCTGCTAGAAGGTTCTAGAAAATGGATTGGGCATGAACACCAATGTTCAACTATGAGGAGTCAGGTTATACTTGGATTAGGGATGCCTGATCTCTGCTCAGATGAACTCTGAGACATAGATCCATAAGAGGAATGCCAAGAAGGTGGTATCAAGTGTAGTACATGTTGCGGGAAGACAAAGGGATTTGTGTCTCTGAAGTGGCCATCATAATGTTCAGTATCATAACATGACCTGTCTGACAAGACAATATGAGTATTCCTGAATATTTTAGTCCCAACATCTTTCTATATGACCCTCCAAGACACAAAGTGAGGTAACTAGGAGCATCTGACGATGCATCTACTTCAGCTGTCTAGCGTATATTGAGCTGTCTGTGACTAAGTACCTCCCAGGGATGTTGTTAAGACTGAATGAGTTGTCTATGGCCATCCCCTGAACATGCCCAATCTTGTCTGTATTTAGAAGCTAGTGAGGCTGGGCTTGGATAGTACTTTGATAAAAGATTAAATGAGTTATTCAGGTCAAGTGCTAGCAAGAACTCAATACTTTTTGCTCTTTTGAGTTTTTTTTTTTTAATGAAAAGTTTTACAAAATACGAATGCATTTGGCACAGGCTTTAAAATATTTCTTCAAATTCCTTTACTTGTGTCCCATTGTGAAACAGAGCCTATACCCATTCTTTTCCCTGTAAGACTGAATGGGTCTCTGTGAGTGCTTCCTTAAAATACATTAGAAGTAACACCATGAAATCACTAAGTGTGACTTCTATGTGACGTTAGGAATGGCCTTTCATCTTCTGCCCATGTCTCTTGCTCTTAGTCTTCACACCATGAGAAAGCCCAAGTCAGACTAAACTAGGGTCTCAGTCAAGATGGAGAATCCAACCTCTGACATAGGAGGAACCAGGATTCCAGCTCCTTTCACCCCCTTGTGACATTTGCTCGAGTGAGTCCAGGTAAGAATAGCCTAGATGGGCTTGTTGATTCTTTGGAACACCAAAGGAGAAAAGTAACACATTGGTTGTTGTTTTAAAACACTAAGTTTTGGGGGTAATTCATTATATGTTGAAGGAAGACTGCTCATTCGTTTCCCAGCCCAAACCCAAAATAAGCCCACAGAAACTGTATTAATTAAAACACTGCTTGGCCAATTACTTAAGCATATTTCTAGCTAGCTCTAACATCTTAAACTAACCCACCTCCATTAATCTGTGCATCACCACAAGGTCATGGCCTACCGGCAAAGTTTCAGCAGACTCCAGTGGAGGTGTCTGTCTCCTGTGGTGCCTACATGGATTCTCCCGGCTCCTCCTACTCTCTCTCTGTATATATCTCTTCCAGCCTGGCTATATTCTGTTAAGCCATTGGCCCAAAGCAGCTTTTTTTTATTAATTGATAAAAGCAACACATAAATAGAATAACTTCCCACACCATTTCCCCTTTTTTGTTCAATTTAAAAAAAGTTTTAACTTTAATATAGCAAGATTACATATAACAAAACAGGTATCAAACAAGAATTACAGTTACAATATTTACTACTTTATCTTTTATCATAATTAATGAAAACTATAATTATAACTATCTATTCTTCAACTCCATCAAGGACTCCAGAAGGATATAATATTACCCAAGTAAACAAGAAGTGCATTATAAGCAACTTCCAAAACTCTATAATTTACAGAGACATCTCACTGCCTGGACAGCCAACCAAAGTTCTTTTGTAACATTGGGGCACCCATATTCAGCCTATAGGCCCATAATATCCAGCAAAGTTTTCCATGAAGCAGGAAATTTCAAAGACAGTTTTGCCTATATTGGCAGTTTGTCAGTCACTTTCTTCTGTGTCCTACAGGACGTCTGACAAACTCTTTCATGAAGCAGAAGCCCCAAAGGATCATCTTACCTTTAGGCAAGTTTTTTTTTGTGGGTCCTGCATTTTCAGTTCATACAGCATACTATCAGGCAGTCCAGGCAAGAGCAGTTTCTTGCCCAAATGGCTAACAAACTCCATAAGGAGCCTCTTCAATGCCCATCATCCTCATGAAGTAGATTGGTGCTGCCAGGAGCAAATGTTTTTCATTGTCATGAAAAGTCCTTAGTTCTAAAAACATTTTAAATACCATGTTTTGTAGGTCTTTGAAAGGTTTGTTGATTATCTAGCTAACTTAAATATATCTCTATATATCTAGAAAAACCTAACATGACAAAAAACTTAACTATCATAGATGACTATCTATTAACCTGTATTTAATTATACATTACATTTTTAAATGAGCTGTACAAACACAATACTTTTTACTCAAGAGCAGAAATATACATATAACAAAATTGATCTAAAATTTGTATCAACAGACCAAGATCAGTACCAGTGCAAAACTCGGTGGTTAAGAGCAGCAGCACTTATTCATTAGGCCAGGAATTCAGAAGCAGCTGGGCACAAGTGGGGCACATCTTCATTCCCAGTGCCCAGAATTAGAGGCAGGAAGATTCTGAGTTCACAGTCAAGTCAACCTGGGCTACTAAGACTGTCACAAATTAACAAATACAAACGAATGAATTCGGGTGCACGCTTGGTTGAAGGGCTGTGTCCTGGAATATTACAGTTATTGGGGCTGGAGAGATGGTTCAGTGGTTAAGAGCACTGTCTGTACTTCCAGTTCCCAGAAGCCACACAGTAGCTCACAACCATCCATAACTCCAGTACCAGGCGATCTGATGCTGTCTTCTGACCTCCATGGGCACTAGGCATGTGATACACAGATAAACATAAAGGTAAAACACTCATACATATAACATAAATTTTTTGAATTAAGGAAAAAAGAAGTTACAGTTCTCCGTGAAATAGGTCTGCATTCGGGTGAAAGGCTGATGGTACTAAGGGGTGGGTGGCTTCCGATCTGGCTCCCTCATAGCCTCTAGTCTCTACAGCACTGCTTGAGTGCCCTTACTGCATGGCAGCATTCCCAGAGCAAGCCATTCAAAAGGCCAGGAAGGAGATTGTAATCCCTTTGTTGCCTAATCTTGAAAGGCACAGCACTTTCCCTGCCTTCTGTTTGTCCCACAGATCAACCAAGCCTTCGACCCAGAAGCCTTTGCAGCACATTCCAGACCCAAGCTGTACGACTCACTTATTTCTGTTTTGGAAATTTATCTGCAAAGATAAAAGCAGCCATGGGCCAGGATAGAAGTGTGATAGTGTTTGTTCCAGGAGTGTTGTTATATGGGACACTGGAGACCGAAGGACTTAAATTCCATACCGAGGAATAATATCTGCAGCAACTAAGCATGATGATTAGAGAGATATGTGTACCCATGACATAGTAAATCTTAAAAACAACACCAGAGTAACAAACACATAATGCCATTCCTGTGCAAAATAAAAGCCAACGTGTGTGTGTGTGTGTGTGTGTGTGTGTGTTTGCATGAATCTGGAGAGAAGGCTTTGAGAAAGAATTGATTTTTTTTTTAATAATCTGATTACCATTTCCATGGAGAGGGGGAAAATGGGAGAGAAAATGTATACCGTCGCCTGAGTGCCATGCATCCACACTGTCATGTCATTGCAGGTAGTAAGTGAACAAACCAACCGTCCTTGACTCAGAAGCTCCCGCTCAAGACTTCCTACTCCTGTTCAAGTCTTTCTTCCGCCTTTGGCTTTTCCTGAAACGGAGGTGACAAAATGCTCCCGAAGGAAAGCTAGGGGAGTAGCCATTTCTGGTGAGGTACATGGAGGGCAGAACAGACTGCAGTGTTTAGGAGGAGAGCTGAGGCTGTATCTCAAAGCATCGGGGAGAAATGAGCTGCAGAGGTGTAGCAGCTCCGAGGGAGGGGGTGTCTCTCAGAGGCCCTCGGGTCCCACTTAGCCTGGCAGCATTTCTTGGGGAATATTGATCAAAAGTGCTCACCTCTATCATCTGAGGAGCATAATGCAGTCTGTGAGTATTCATGGAAAAAAGCTTTTCTTGGCCAGGCTATTTTCTGAAGTCAAAAAGATCCTTTCAGGATCTGTAATAGCCGTCCCTCCACACTTCACACCCTCAGTGAAAAGCACACTCCAATTTTCAGACCCTGGGACCCCACGCCAAGGAGGAGGCTGATGAGCGGGACCTATTCATGTAAAATAGTCTGTCAAACTCAATGAGCATTTTGCCAGAGGGAGAGGGAGGGATACATAAATGTTAGATTAGAAATTCCACCTGGACACACAAGAAAAGGCACTCTTGTTCCTGCGATCATTTAATGCATCTGTTCTTCCTTTCTTAAAGGTCTTAAATGGAATTTTCAATCGCATACATAACGTAGTGGGATACGGAAAGCCGCGTATCAGTGTGATATTAAACCTGTGTTTTCCATGTCTGACATGGTATGGAAGACGCCGACAAGGACTTCCTAGTTTCTCTGACTTTGGTTATGTAAAGAGTAGAATCTTCAACATTATTTTTAAATTCTCCTATTTATCTACATACACACACACTCCAACCATCTCTTTCTCTAGTGCTAGGGATCAAACCCGGGACCTCGTGCATGCTTGGTAGGTGTTTATTCACACATACAACACAGGAGTTTAAATCCGCACCTCATCTCTTATTATCCAACTTAATATAGGCTAGCAGGGACTTAGGTATTAAAAATATTTTTCTTGTAAAATTCTAACAACCAATAAAGCACGATGCAATCTCAGCAAGTATTCAGTCACCCTTTAGTATGGATGCCATTTCCCACCCAGGCTTTCCTGCTGTGGTGCTGCTGGCCAGCTGCTGAGGAGCACATGTGCAAGGGGAGCATGCCATCGATAGACCTCTGCCTTCCCTGGTTGGGAAGCTACACTGGAGAAGCTACAGCAGACAGTGTGTGGAAAACCTGACCCTTGGCTTTGGAAGCAAGCCGTTTGCTGGTGGTCTCTGTGGTGTTCAAGCGACGTGGTGTGTTTTTACCATCTTTTCCTGGAATACTTACCTGTAAAGGCTCTCAGAAGGCAATTACAACTTGGGTCAAATGGTGCCAAGCGCTAAACATCACGTGGCTTTTTGATTCTAGAAGGTGGGAAAGACATTCCAGGGTGTGGTCAGCCTGCCTGGGCATTGCACTAAGCCCGCCTTGGTGCCAGATCTTTATTTTCAGTCTTTTTTTTTTTTTTTAGTTAAGACCCATGCAACCTGCCTTTCCAGGAATCTGCTATCTGGTGGTATTTGAATTCCCAGTAGGGGTTGGTTCCAAGCGCTCTTTTTGTGGATGATAAGGAGAGGTCAGATTTCTGGCAAATCAGACACCACAGTGCCAACACCTTACTGTGCTCAGTCTAGTTCCTGTGACAATAGACTCAGGGTGGCCTCGGATGTGGTCTTAGAAGCATCCTCACAGTGGCCACACTACAATGGGCACAAGGAAATTACATTGTTTAAGAAACAATCCATGTACTGGTCAAGAACAGTTATTGGTGCTAAATGGAGGTGTAACTACACATGGAGACCCGGGAGACTCAGCTCCTGGCTAGAGCCCCGGTCTAGCTGCCTGACAGCCAGTGAGGTAACGCCTTCAGGCCTCAGTTTTTACAGCAGAGGTAGATGGAAGACAGAGTTGGTGTTCCCAGCTGTAGGCCAGGGTGTTAAGGAACCACGGATGCAGAGAGGTATTCTTTGTGATATTTTCCCACAACTTCCATGGTTGTTTTTTTTTTTTGAAAATGAAATGCAATTAAAACCATATCCATTTGTAGAGTGCAAATGAGAACAGTGTTCCTTGGTATAAACATTTTCATCAAGTGGCCTTGGCTTAAATGACACACACAAAGCTATACCAGAGATTTAGAAGTGAACACTGTAAATGCGGTGTCTTTTCATTAGGAGATACTCGGTCGGAGGAGACAGGCATTTCCCCTGGGATGCTAAACAAATAAAACCTCCCACGTCAAAAACCGACAATTGCATTCTTCTAGTAATGGTCCTTTTCAGTGGAAGCTGGATTCTTTTTGATATGGTCTGAGGGTGTTGACGAGGGTTTATGAAGATGAGCCGATCTCTCACAGGAAACATGGTACCGAGAATCAACCCCTTCCCACCTTTCTGCTATAAATATGAGAAGAACTTTATGAGACAGTAGTGACAGCAGCCTTTGCGTTTTGAGTGCTCATTTCCATATCTGCAAAGTAGCCCAATATGACCCCAGAGGAAAGCTCCCTGGGAATCCTGGAAGGCCATCTGCCGAGCTGAACAGTTAGCAAGAGGAAAGGACTCAGCTCCAAGGAGCAGCTGTAGAGCAGTGGGCCACCCAGCTCAACAGACACATGGGGCTGCCTCGAACACCATCAGCATGGCTCCTCTAGCTCCTTAGTCAATTTCTGGGCATCCATCACCTTCCGGGTAGCTATAAAGGATGCAGATGCTTTAGTTCTACCCTGGGAGGGAATGAGGCAGGAATCTGAATCCTCCTTAGAAATGCCCAAATGAAGCAGGAGGCTGTGAAGTAGTGCTTCTGGCTCACAAAGCTTCAGTTGTTTCTAGAAGGAACTATATAAGCTCTTGATTATCAGTTAAAAGCTAAAATGAAGCCAGGCCAATTGAGGCTCCACTTTGCACCTGACTCCCTAGACCCTTTCTCAAGACACCAACACGTTCTGCAAGTAATGGGTGCTCAGCAAGCATTTGCTAAAGGAACAAGTGAATGATTTGTTATAAACTAGGTTGTTCAGCATTCTGAGAATTCGCTGTTGTCCGGAACACGGAGTGGCACACTATGGTCTCGGAGACCACAGACAAGGTTGTAATGTGATTGCTGGAGTCCTGAGGCAGGAAATATCAGTACCTGGCTTCAGCCACACTAGGAGGTCAAAATTACATATTGCCTGTCACCTAATACCAAAGTTCTCCTTAAGGACAGGAACTCTAGCCAGAATAGGGCAGGGGTGCCTAGCCAGAATAGGGCAGGGGTGCCTAGGAAAGACAAGGCAGGGGGCAAAGGTCACTATGAGGCTTAATATCAGTTGTAAAAACAGACGGTACTGGCCTAGCCATGCCATTATGAAGACAGGGATAGGTTTAATTCGGTGAGATGGTGGGTGGAGGACACGGATGGTGTCCCATCTGTAGACCAGAGTCTCGAGGAACCATATATATAGAAGTGTACTCGGTGACATCAGAGGCCGCAGGTGCCCTGGTGGCCGAATATCAGCATTCCATACTATGAACCATGACGTAGATCCTGCATGAGTATGTATAAGCCTTCTGAGTGGTATCAGTTACCGTACTGAACACCTGTTGGCTTTGGGTTTATAAAACGCTTTTGAATAACTTTGTTCAATAAAAAAAATGCAAATCAACTTTGTATAGATGCTGGGATAAGCTTTTATTTTCCTACAAACTATGAGAATGTCAGAAACACGCAGCACCTAGATGCTGTAGTTGTAGCTCATCAAATCATCCCAGGGAATCAGAACGAAAAGGAGCGGACTGGAGTTGAGTGGCACCATTTAAGGAGCTAAGTGTTTTCCCAGCCTGGCTGCCTTCGTGGAGTGTGCCCTAGTGCACATGTACACTCCTACCAAGGTGGGGCGAACCTGGAGGTCCCCCCCCATCTCGGAACAACCTAAATGTGCAGCACTGGGAAGCTAAATAACAAGAGACCTCAAAACAATCAAACAACATGCTATAACTTAATTTATCCTCTCTATCAATTGTCCTCCTATTTACACACACTACACATTGTAGACTGAACTAAGAACATGTTTGCTTACTGTGTATACCATATACATAGAAAGTGCGTGCAAATACAAGCACAAGTTTCCTTTAGACGTGACACCCCCTTCAGTAGGTATGGAGTAACACAGCTACAGGTAAGACACACTGGAAGGCTTAGAGGGTCCTTCAAAGCTCTACCACAGGTTAGTGGCAAGAAGGAAGTGACACCTGAGGACAGTCAGGAAGACAGGATTTGCATGGCTCACTGGAGCTTTGTGATCTCCTTTATAAGGCTAAGGGTCCGACTAACTAGCCACATCACCAAGTCAGGGGCCATTCCCCGGGGCTCTCAAGAGCTGCAAACTTGGCTGCTGAGTCACTTACCAGGCTAAATTTCCTTTTTTTTCCTGTCCGCTGAAGGTCTAGATACTTTTAAAAAGTCATAATTTTGTAGGATTACTTTTTTTTTAAAAGCATAAACGTCTAATCAACAAGACTATAAACATCAGTTTCCCTCTTCATGGAAATCTGGCAATCAGCATGCCAAGAAGTAAGGGCACTGGCCAGACCCTGCAGGAACCCAGAGAGTCTTATAACACTTTGGGGTAATTAGGGCCACTTTGATTACAGATGGCTGACCTACTAATACTAATGTGATGAGTGGCTCTCTGGAGGGTCGCTACCGGATGAGTGACCCTTAGCAATTTTGCTAAAACACATTTATTATGAAAACACAATATTTGCTTTTCCAACTGAAAAAAAGAAACAGCAAATTTCAATTTTCCACCCCAAATAACAAGAACTGCTAAATCCAACCAAACATGGTTGCCAGAGTCCACACTCCCCAAGTCTAAGTCTCTAACCAGAGCCATTACCAACCTAAGGATCTTGAACTAAAAAAGTAAATTATAAACAGACATAAACTGCTGTTCCTCCCCAGGACATGGGGATGCTAAAAATCATAAGGTTACAACAAGGTCAAATTATTTGGTACCTCCAAATTCAATTCCAATTTAATTTATCACTTTAAGTCTGGGAGTGTTGGCTTGTGGAGGCAAATAAAATTATAAACAGAAGGCTGGGGGAGTTAAAAAGGACCTCTGGGGCCTGGATTGTGGCCCTGGGTTCTGTTGCCACTGGAAAAAAAAAAAAACAAAAATAGAGGACTTCCAAAATGACAAGAATTCCACAACAGGGGTCTGTCTATGCAGCCTGAAGATAAGTGTTCTTGCAGAAGCTACTTGCTGAAAGAGTTGCAGGGGCTGCTGTGCTTGCTGCAGGAGTCAGGTCTGGGCACTTTGTAAACAGCCAAATAACAGATCAATAATAGAAGTCTGAGCAATACTGGATAACCAGACTAGAAAGCTCAACTAACTCTCTCTCTCTCTCTCTCTCTCTCTCTCACACACACACACACACACACACACACACTGGTGGGTGGGCGGGTTGAGAATCAAGGTATCACTGACACAATGGGTAATGCCATGGCATCTCATTACCCTTCTGTCACCATTAAGCTCCCAGTAAGTGAGCATCCTGGGCTCTTAGGAAACAGCACACACGGATTAGAGGTTTCCTTCTGCTTTGCAAGGTCCTGTTGTGTTTATGATCTTTAGGCAGCTCTCCAGGTGCTTCTGTCTGTTGGCCTGTGATGGAAGGCTGCAGAATTCCCTTCAAAGCACCTGGATGGATGCTCCCTGCAGATGGAGGGTGCTCTCACAATTCTCACTCACAGCAAGACTAAGCCTGCTTTCTGGCTCTGCCCCTTTCTCTACCAAATCAACTCTACAGTAAATGAGAAAGGCTGGCTTCTCTGAGAGAATGGACAATGATGACATGCAGACTCAGAGGAACGACCAAGTAGGCTAGGAGAGATGTGCACGAATAGAGGGCAGAGGAAGGTAGAGAGGTGGCCACATCAGGGCTTTCCTCCCCATGCCCGAGTCCCTGCAGGCTACAGCTTATTACTGCTTCCTGTTGGAGGGAAGAGGTCACCCTAGACACATGCACTGGGAAACGGCCTCATGGAGCAGGCCCATGCAGCAAGGGATGACCTCTGTTGCAATTTCTGTGTTTTGCTTTGAGGCAGAGCAGGAAATGGAGCAACAGTGGAGCTCTGAGATAGGGCTAGGGCCAGGGCAGAGGGTGAGGAGGGGGACAGAAGTCTTCCCTGTCAACTGACTCTTAGTTGCTGGATTCTAAGGTCCAAGATGTCCAGCAAGGGATGGGATACTGGGATTCATTTAACTCCTTTCCTCTTTTCCATCCCTAACAGGCACAAGACACTCTCCTTGGAGTCAGATAGGCATATATATATGCCTATATATATATTCTATTGCTTGGAATCTGTTACCCTAAAACTTAAGTGACAAGAATTGTTTCCAAGGCCTGTCTTGGTTTTTGAGCAATAGGTAGGAGGAAGACTACCAGTGAGATTTGGGTGGCACTGGACACAATGTGGGTGCTGGTCAGCCCTGGAGCTGGAACAGGCACTAATCTTGTGTGTTGATGTAGGTGGTGCTGGGCTGAGCTGGACTGAACAGGGCTGAGCAAGACTGGGCTTGGCTGAACTGGGCTGAGCAGAGCTGATCTGGGTAGGGCTGGGCTGAGCAGGGCTGGGCAGGGTTGATCAGGGCAGGGCTGGGCTGGATAGGACTAAGCAGGGTTGGGTAGGGCTGAGCTGGGCAGGGCTGAGCTAGGCTGGACTGGGCTGAGCAGGGCTGAGCAGGGCTGGGCTGGGCTAGGTATGGCTGATCTGGGCTGATCTGAGCTGGGCAGGGCTGAGCTGAACTAAGCTAGGCTGGGCTGAGCTGGCCTGCGCAGGGTTGAGATATCGGCTTAGTGCTCTCATGCGGACAGGCCTATATTTCCGGACACTTCTGATCACTCCATGTGAAACATCACTGTCCAGATCTGGCAGAACTATGTTGCCAGGAAAATCTAAGTCAGTGGATCTCAGGTACCAGGTGGAGAAAGGTACACTGATGTCGGAGGTAAAAACTTCCTATGGGAAAAGACCCTGGGGACAGCCAGTTTCCATGATGATGAAATTTTGATGATGAAAAGTTTGAATTAAACTGTAAACCCTAACACAAGGATTAGCAAAATCATTATGGAGGAAATCCCTCCAACAGTTATACAATTGTTTTGTCAGCCCTTTTGGGAACCAAGCTTGGGTATATACATGACAGGAAAACAACTCGGGAACACAGACAAGTGCCCTCTGCCCCTTCCCTGTGGGCCCCGAGCCTTTTGCTACTGTGTTCTGACTAGAGGCTCCAGACTATCCATTGTTCACATGACAGCAGGCTTGTTCCTGACTGATGGCAACTTCTTCTCTTCTTCTTCTGAAGTCCAGGGTTTATAAGATTCCAGGACAAGAGGACACAGCCTTGTTTGAAAGTTTCACACAAACTACATCACTTCTGACCTTGGCAGCCCGACAATGGGAAGGCTTGCTGCACATGCTGGCACAATGGCAGTTTCCAGGAGCCTGGGTCTGAGGGTTCTGGGTAAAGCAGGGGACTCTTGCCTGTGTCTTCCACATGGAGGATTTTCTTGGGGTTCACACTCAGGCTGGAGATCAAGACCCCTGCAAAGGAAACAGAGAATGGCCACACCATAGAGGTCAAAGAGAATCTCTGGCCACATACTGAAGGAAGTATATATGGTACTCAGAAGACCAAGGAACTTGGTCACTGGGAAGAGCGTCTGATGTCCGCCCTGCCCCACAGTGTGTACTGCCAGAATGTTTGCTGACTGTACCACCAAAGAAATGTCATTCCTCTTAGTCTTTGCCCTGGATTTTTCTACATCAAGGAATTACAAATCTGTGAATCTCTGAAATAAAAATCAGCCTTTCTGGCTGGCACAGAAGAATGAAGACAAGGCATCAGATTGCAGCAGAGTTGAGTGAAAGCCATGGAGAGCCCTGGGCTGAGCCGGTGACAAATGCTGAGTTCCCGGGATCCCTGTGTGTTTCCATATTGATATTTCACACGAGCTACTCCTCACTTAGTCCCTAAAGGGCCTGAGACTAGAGGTCAGGCCTAAATTGCTTGTCTGAATGAGTCCAGATGGGCATGCAGCTCTTTAGCACTGGAGGGAAGAAGGAATAAAATTAAAGCGCACAGATCTGCACTCCTCCCTTCCCCAGGGTGGCTGTCTGGGGGCTCAGAGGAATACAGGAATGCTGCTGCAACACCCGGCCAGGGTTGCGGCTTGCTCGACCTCCCGGAGGGCCGCTCTTCGAATGAACGAGAGGATCATTTCATCACCCTTCCCCTTGTAATATATTTTTAAATGCTCTAAGCTTCCCTGAGTGGCCTCCGCCTAGAACAAACCTCAAAAGCAGTGCTCCTGGAGCCTCATCCCTACGGCTTTTCTGCTACAACTATGGCCTTTGAAACGGTTATTAGTGGTGTTCGAAATTAATTTACTTGGCTTATTTTGTTTACAGCTTTTTATTTATTCATGCTTCTTTTTCTTTTAATATATATGTCTTTTGACCATGCCTTATCTTCTGGGGAAGAGCTTCTGAAATCGGTCCTTACCAGTCCCTGTCACGTCACGTGGGGAGACACTGTCCCATGCACTCTCTGGTTTCTCGGTGCAGATTCCAAGGACAGGCTTTCCTCCCCGTCCTTCCCTTCTAGGGTCAGTGAGGTTAGCAGAGAGAGAGAGAGAGAGAGAGAGAGAGAGAGAGAGAGAGAGAGAGAGAGAGGCCCTGAGCCCTCTCCTATTGTTTTCCTCTTCAGAAACAGGCTATGAGGAGTGGGGGTAGCTCAGTGGTAGAAACCTTAATTAGCATGCACGAAGCCCTAAGTCCCAGTACTGCAAAAATACAAAACTTAGGCTGCTTTAAGCAAAGCATAGCTAGACTTGGCCATTCCAAGATTAGTGTTGTTTTTAAACATGTATTTGTTTTGCTTGCATATATGTACATGTGCTACTTGGTGCCCACAGAGGCCAGAAGAGGGTGTCAGATCCCCTGGGACTGGAGTTACAGACAGTTGTGAGCTGCCATGTGGGTGCTGAGATTTGAACCTGGGTCCTCTGGAAGAGAAGCCAGCTCTTAACTGCAAAGCCATCTCTCTAGCCCCTCAAGGATTGGGTTTTTATGGGCATATCTCCATCTCCTAGTTGTTAGGAGTGGGCAGGAACATTTGATCGGGGTGAAGGGCAAGAGGGGAAATAAACCTGGCTGAACCTCAGAGAGTATTCTGGGTTGAAAGGCCACCCACTCTGATCAGATCAGTTGAGATTAAGAAGCCAAAAAAGAAAAAAAAGTAAGTCAATAAATGCTTAAAGATATTAGGTAAGGGCGTTACGAATGCTTGGTCAGAAGCAAACATATTAGCTATTCCCCAATCCCCCTCTACCAGGGAAGACAAGGAGGACAGAGGGTCACAGCTTGAGTCCTGCAGATGGACAGAATAGTGCCAGCTGTCTTAGTGAATAAGTCAGAGCCATCATTTCAAAGCTCTGCAAGCAAGGGGTTTATACTCCTAAAGGCAGAGAGCAAAGCCACACCAGGATCCAGTGTAACCATGACCCATGCATTCCTTCAGTTCTCAACTCCTGCGAGCGCACCTTCATCCTGCGATGACTCCCCTATGCCCACTGCACCCTATGATGGATGGGGAGACAGCAGCTGCAGAATGCATAGATGGGTACAAAGGATAAGAGCTGACTTTTTGATACAGTGACTACACTTGCAAGCTGCTGGCAGCGCTGCCCCAGTTCCGCTTCTGCTGGGGATGGAAGCCGGGGCTTATTCAAAGGGCCCTTAGTCTCTGTTTTACCTCTGCCAGGGCAGGCGCAGGAGTACACGGGGTAGGGAGCTGTAAAGACAAATCTGTATACCTAAACTCCTACTGGGACGGGACTTTACAATCCTGCTCTGCCTTCTCGACTAGAGCACTTAGGTTCTGTAGATGCTGTCTGTCACCTTTGGGACACTGCTGGGACCAGTCCAAAGCTTTGGTTGATGGTTGAGAAGAAGAGAAAGGGCAGCTGAGCTAGAGGATTGACTTACTACAGTGACTGGTTGCTCATCCAACCAGCAGGTATGGTAGCCTGCTGGGTTACAGGGGTGTCCTGGGTGAGCTCTTCCTATTTGTGTTGGGACCACCATAGGAATGAATATGGCTACTAAGTGGCAGCCCTCTCTCTCTTCTGAGTGGCATTACCATAGTCACTACCCAAGTTTCTGCTACCTGTGAACCAGAGACCAGTACAGCCAGGCCACACCGGAGAGTCATACCCAGTCCTGCAGTGGTGGCTGCCACCCATCTGAGCTATCTGTGCTGGGTCAGTATCTCAGGCCCAGGACAGAAAGGTCAGGCTGGGAGGCCACACCTGCCATCTCAGCTCGTCCTCTGAGTCCTAGACTGCAGATCCTGGGGTTCGCCGCCCTCTGCACTTGCTTAGCTTTTGTCTGCCTCTCTTGTCCCAGCTGCTCTATTCAGCAGCCCTCCTTGACGACCTGCCCTCCCTGCATGGAGGCCTTTGGAGGCCTCTGCTAAGGCAAGTAGTCAAAGGCCAGCCCAGCATGAGCTTTATCTTATCGGCTCATCTCAACATCCTGCTTCTCCAGGCTTGCTCAACGACAACAAAAGGGGGAGGGGGGGCAGCGGTCCTGTACCCAGGGCTCCCTGCAGCCCCCCACACAAAAGGGAGGCGACAAAGACATTTTCCACGATGGCAGGTGTTGGTGTCAGATTCCACCCAGAGTGTACCCGGCAGAAGAAAGGCAGACAGAGCTGGGCTCCACAGGCAGCACAGACATGTAGGGGCAGGAGAGTGGCAGGGCCCCTTGGGAGAAGACAGGAGGCAGGCAAGGCTGAGGCCCAAGGAGCTGAGTGGGCATGAAGTGTTAGCCAACCGATACCTCTCCCCAAAAGCAGTGTTTAGCGTGTGCATGGGCATGGTGGGGAGGGGGACACCAAAGTGTTAGTCTTACCTTGCTCAAGTATAATGAGACAGCTCTGTGCTTTAATCTGAAGAGAGAGAAGATAAAAATCCAGTGAATGGAAGGACACCTCCGCAGCAGCTTCAGTTTGATCATGGACTCACCGCTGAGAAGATGTGTTTATCCCAGCTCCCCCTGTTCCTAAAGCCTTGTGCATCATTCCTGAACGCTCACTTGAATACCCACTTGATGGGACCAAATACCAGTCGGGGCTGTATTTACAAGGGAGTCCCCAGAAGCATACAGAACTGAGGGAAGATCTCAGTTTCCCAATCCTTATGACAGGCCCCTGTCAGCCCTTCCACACCATCTTACTCCCTGTGTTTCCAGTTACATGCACACTATTTTTGCTTCCAGAAAGTAGCTTTCTATCCCAACAACTCTACTCAATTCCATATAGCTCGATGCCTATCAAATCTGGACATTTAGCAGCGACACAAATCGTTGTACACACTGCCACAATTACAAACTCAGACTTTCTGTTGATCCCATCTGCCAAGGTTGGCACAGTGACTAGAGAATTTTTAACACCATTCGGACACTCTCCTGGCTACGTCTCTCTGAAGGAAGTGTGTGTACTTCCATGAAGCTGAATTCTCCAATCTACTGATGAAAACTCGGCCTCCTGATAGAGCATTTGGGGTGGGAAGCCAGGATCCATGACCAGCCCTGGATGACCAAGTGGCACTTCCTTGTCTTACTATGAACTTGGGTCCTTCTCTATGGGTGGGCATAAGAAGCTCTATCCAGGTTGACTGCGCGTAACAGATGATAATGTCCTTAGAAGATAATTTCTAAGGATAATTTCTCCCAGTATGCCATACTGCAAGGTTCCATTTCATCTAATGGAAGATCCTCACACCTCTGTGTGCATGGGTCTATCTCAGGCTCCTGATGCTCTCCTATGTGAGAAAAGGCTCTTTATGAAGGGGCTCCTTGATCTCACTCTCCTGCAGCCCCCTTGGCCCTGGGTACGCTATGCATACAGGCCCTTGATTGGTAGAAACCCAGAAAGCAGATGGCTCACTAACAATGGAGGACTTGTTTGTAATTGCTGATGAGGACCGGTTTGCTCCTCTCCTGAGGGTCCCCAGACACAGCCTGGTGTGGTGTGCCGGCCCACAAAGAATATTTCAGTAACTGCCAGTCCATGGTTGAGTTAAGGAGATGCATAGCAGGGGCAGTTGGAGGCTGCCTTGATTATTCCATAGGGCTCAGACGTCACCTGCTCTTGACATCTAGGCAGTCCTCTTGAAGGGCGAGGTCCCAGTTGCTGGGGCCAGGGAGCAGATTGCCTCTCAGTACAACCCCAGGGGCTAGCACAGAGCATCAGCTACCCTGCACACTATTCAAAGAGCCTAGAAGAGAGGACACTGAGCTTGGAGATGAGGGATGAGAAGAGACGGGGAGGCACATGATGCCTGGCAGGAAAGGGGCACAAAGCATGCCCATCTTTCTTTTCATCCACTCAGATGTGTTCTGAGTATCATTACAGGCTGCAGCAATGGATACAGCAAACAAAACCCTCCTTGATTTGGGGGCTGTAGTGGATGGTGGGGGAGGCAGAGCACACAAATACACAGACACACATACATTTCTGTGGTATCTGAAGTAAGAGGCCAAGTTAGGAAACAAGGGTCTTGAGAGGTTCCATGGTGACTGAGGACATTGTACTGCAGGGTTACAGTGTATCTTGAATAAGAAAGCATGTCTGGACATTAGTGGTACTGGGGAATCAGCAGCCCGCTCCTTTTCATGTAGGAGCAGCTGGAGAGACTCCTGGGGGGGACCCCTTCATAATCTAACTCAGACACCAAATGGCAGAAGTTTTGACCAATTGGCAACTCATACACAAAAGCTGAAGCCTAGAGAATCCAGAGGACATTTTTAAAGAAGTGTTTTACTTTTTGGATGTTGTGTGACTTCTTTGATATTCTGGATACCAACAAGGGCTTCATTTTTGAATTCACGGAATAACAAACATGGCTGGAGATTTGCATTCTCTGCAGCTCTGCCTAGGGATGCAATCTGAGAATTGTGGGTATTTATAGGTTTGTTTCTTCCAGCTGTAACCGAGTGGATTCTGGAGCAAGCGTCTTATCTCTGAGGAAAGCCTGCTGTCCAGCATTGCCACCTGGGGTAAATTTGGGCCAGGGCAGACAAGAAATGTGGCTGCCTCTCCCCATATCCTTGTTACCGAACAGTTAGTGTGGAAATAATGAACTGGTTCAAGATAATTAGAAAAAGAAGGATTTCAAGCATTGGCATGGGAGAGGAAGAAAGACTGCATTGGGGTTCCAGCTTGAGGCAAGTGCTAACTATTCTCCCAGCAGGAAGGCAGGCAGAGGGGCTCAGAGAGCTGACGGGTTATTCAGACCCCTTGGAATGGCTCTGAGGAGGGGAACAGGTGCAGGCAGTGGATGGGAAAGCCTGCATACGCAACTCAACACTGGCAACCCAAGACCAGTGGGGATTTGCCAGCCTAATTAACATCTCCAAATGGCCAAGGATGGCTTCCAGTATTTCCAATCCAGCAGCAGTGGCTATGTTCTGGCTCCAGCCCTGGCACTGGGCTTGGCGTCCACTGCTTGGTTGTTGGTCTTGCCCATCAACTTTGGTTCTGAAGCAGAAAGCCAGGACAGCTGGACCAACAAGCATGGAGGGAAGAAGAAAGCACCCGCACTGTTTGCAGGCACACTTGTGTAGGGCCTTAGCGCACAGTTGGAACATTAAGAAAAAACGTTGCTGGCATTTTTCCTTTTGGGCAACTATTATGTGAATTTAGGAGCTATGACTAAGTTATACACTTAAAAAATTAATGGTTCAGTGTCAATTTACTGGTTAGCCACAGTGGAGAAAGGTGTCCAGGCCTCCTCAATATCTCAAAGCACATGGATAGCAAGATCTCGACTGCACTGTAACCATAAGGTAGGCTGCTGGTCTTCTCAAACTGGCTCTACAGTGCATGACTATTAGAGTAGTGCTGTTCTCAACAGCCCAAGTGACCATCAACTGATGAATGAACTGTTTGGCAACGTTAAAAGCCTCCAATAAGGAGGAGGAAGCATTCTTCTTTTAGGGCATAGACACTGGTAGATTTCCCATGCTTCAGTGAATGGTTCTATATCCATGTACACATGGGCATCACTAGTTGGGTTTAGTGGGATATAAAAGGAAGACATGAATTTGGAAGGCAGGAGTCAGGGTGGGTATAATATTTCAGTGTACACATGAATGAAATTATCAAAGTATAAACATGCCAATAAAATACATTTTAAAAACACAATAAATGCTGTGGCATGAATACACTTTGAAAACATGTTAGGTGAAGGAAGCCAAGTCACTGTATTGTCTCGTTCCATGTGTATACATGGACATTTCGTATAATGTCCAGGGTAAGTAGACACATAGAAACGATGGTGGGTCAGTGGCTTCTCAGGACCAGGGGTGGGGTTTATAGAAGGAATGAAGATTGATTTATGAATAGTTTTTATTTTATTTCTAGGGGAAATGAAACATTCTACAGTTAGACCATGGAGGTAGTTGTACAATCTGTGAAAATACCAAAAGTATTAAATGTATACTTTTTTGGATGATTGGCATGATATGCTAATAATATCTCAATACAACTTTTTTTTTCTTAAAGTTTTCTTTTTCTTTTTCCTTTGTAGTGCTCGAGACTGAAGCCAGGGCCTTGTGTATGGTTTGATGGGGTAGCTTTGTTAACCAATTATCTTCAAGAGGTGGGACCAAATTAGGGTACGGCTTTCTGGGACCTGGTGCGCGCTCTCTCTCTCTCTCTCTCTCTCTCTCTCTCTCTCTCTCTCTCTCTCTCTC
>NW_004949101.1:2515656-2530631 GCF_000317375.1 Microtus ochrogaster | reverse complement strand
GGAACTTCGGTTCTGTTTTATTTAATCATTAAAATTGTATATATTCTTTAATATTTGCCTGCATTTATTCATGCCGGTACAGAGAAATATTCTATACTCACCATTTCAAAAGCGATACAAGGATGACTTCAAGATTTAGACAAAAAAAAAAAAAAAAAAAATCTCCTGTGGGGCCCAGGAAGGAGGGGCAGGAAGGATGGGCCATGTGGATGATGTCACCAATACCTCCTTAGCTGAACCTATCTTCACTTCATACCACCCTCAAAGCAAGCACACTTCCTGCAGGTGCACAGTACTCCTAGTGACTAAGGCTGACTTGAACATGTCCTGTAACTTGAGCTCAGCTCTCTTCAAACAACTCGAGAGTGGTCCATAGAGGAAGCGGCTAGAAGTGTTCTGCCTCAGGACTTCCTGGGCTTGATATGTCTGTCACTCACAACGGTATTTTTGAATCTCCTGATAAGCAGTTGCTTTAAAACAAAGTAGCAGTTACGTCTGAGGTCTCTTCTGAGGAGACTGTGAGTTCTAGTGTATTCTCAAGGACTCAAGGAAACATCAGAGAAATGACGGGACTCCTCGGTAGTTTTATTGACAGAAATAGTCTTCCTTGGGGCTGGGAATGGGACTAAGGCCCTGTGATGGATCACTTATTCAAAGTATATGAGTCCTTAGACTCAACCCTCAGCACACAAACAAACACGCCTGTTGTCTTTAGACAATCAGGAGGCAGTGTGGGCCCAAGAGCAAGGCTTTCTCTACCAAAGCTCTTCCCATGTACTCCACTCATGTTTGGAGCAAACAATAACACAGTTCATGTTAATTACATTGCTCAGTTGTCTGGGCCAAAGTAGGAGAGCATTTGCCACTCACACCACAACTTGGCCAGGCCATAAACCCAACAAATTAGTTCTTTCTGCCTTTGAGGAGAATGTTTGGCTTTTGACACAAGGAAAGGATTTCTCTGCTACCTGGCTGTTTACTCCTATGGATTTGTTCCAACACAATGGACACCCAAAAGGCTGGCACCCTGAGTGGGTCTGACAAAGAGTCCCATCCAGGATAGAATGACCTAAGTTCTAAGCCCAGATCTTGACATGACCAGCCAGGCACCCTCCTTAGTTCTTCACCTGCCAAGGAGAAGCCTTCCTCACCAGGGTAGATGGTGGGGAAACTGCACAGAAATGGCCTGCTGGAAACAGCAACCGAAGCATGTGGCGTGTCCTGGAGACCTTTACCTATTGTTCTGAGAAAGGGTCTTGGTGGCATTCCCAAGGCTGGCCCTGACCACCCGGGCTCAAGGGATCCTCTCATTCAGGCCTCTTGAGTAGCCTGCGCTACCACATGGAGCTTCTTGAGTGAGACATGACTGCAGGAATTTTGGCCTTACGTCCTTGTTCTTCTGGGTTACCTAGTCATTGATTTTCTCTGTGCTGCCCATAGCTATCTACATAACTCTTCAAGGCCAGAGTGAGGTGAATGACTTCAGATCACACACCTGCCTGTCTCAGGCTCACCGTCCCATATAAAGACAGGTGCTGCCAAATTCTTTCCACCTGGGTACCCAAGGTGCAGGATTCTATTCCATGGTACTGTGGAGAGGAACACAGTGCAGCCATAGCAAATTTTCAGGGGGGAATGCCTGCACTGCCGCGGCATTCAGTTGTTAATCACAGGATCACAGGCCTGCTGGGTGCCTCTTCTGCTTTGCCCACTTCTAGGCCTCTCCAACTAAGTCCTTAGGACACTCACGGGTGTGGAGTGACTGCCTGAAGACCCTACCCTGTGGGGTTTGTGAGATGCTCTGGGGAATGATGCTGTTGGCCTACCAACTGGTTGAGCTGCAAGAGAGGTGTGGGTACCACCAGGATACTAGGCTGGCCAGAATTTCAGCACCTCATTGTGGCCTCCAGCAGGTGTGTGTAGGGGTGGGGGTGGGGCACAAGAAGGTGGAGCTCATCTGGGATTTTTACCATTTTATAACCTTTAAGTGGTAAGAAAATAGGCTTTTTGTTATTCTTTCTCTGCCATAGTGCTGTGAACCCTCTTCTGTGCCAAGAATTCAATGCTGGCCATATTAATGCCATAAGTCTTTCTCCTTCTCTCCCTCTCCCCCTCCCATTTATCCATCCTCCTGCAATACTGACTGGCGTGTTTCCCACCTTCAATTTTTTTTCCATTTAGTCTTTTGTGGGGCTTTAAGAGAAAATTTACAGGCTCCTACCCCCACCCCCCAGGCGTTACCCTGAGCATCCCTGGAAAGGATAGCATAAAACATTCCTTCTATCCAACAGCAGACACCAATGCCAGCACAAGAGCTTCATTTGGCCTTGCTTTAGTTTGCTCTTTGCTAAGTGGAAATCCGAGCAAAATCACTGAATCTTCCAGGAAGCCCCAGCTGCTAAGGCTGCACATGGACCACCTGCGAGGCCAGATTGACACGGACGCCACAATTGCCATTCAAAGAATGTGAGCCTGGGTGTCCCAAACCCCGGGCTTGTCTTAGTCAAACTCGAGAGGCTATTTTGAATAAGCTTTAATAAAGATTCATTTCCAAAACTCTGTATGAGAAAGATTCTTGGTACCTGCTGGCCATCCCCTGGTAACTGCTTCAGTGTCCCCTGAGTCATAATTAGCAGTTAGGTGGGAAAAAGATGCCACCTGCACATAAAACCCTGGAAGGCCAGGAAAGCCGGATTGACTGACTACAGTATCTTACAGGAGAGAGACTCCTGGAGGTGCTTCCACCGTGCCTCCAACAGTTTCTAGACAACTCTACTATGTCAGCTCCCTTCCCATTCTCAGAAGCTGTGGACTCAAGTCTCAGCACTGGCCAGGGTCAGGACGGACCATGAGAGTCTGCATTCTCTCATCCATTTGCTCATCCATCCTGGTCTTGCAGAAGGACTTTTAGTTTTCGGGCATCCTAGGTCTTGGCCGATGTTGCAAAGGCAAAAGCTGGATACTTAACGGGTGGTGGAGGACACAGGAGGCAAGCCCCTGTTCACAAGCTCCAGGACCAAGACATATGGCACTCCATCTCAGGGGAGTCTCAGCGTAAGTGGCCCAAGTCACTTTCACTTGTAGTCACATTTTGCTATAACTAATCTAGGATCACCCTCCCCTGCCTTTGGATACAGTTCCTTCATGGATATATTTCTCCCTTAATACTGCATTCTCCACAAAGGAAGAGACAAGGGCCTTCTAAAGGCTCCCGGAACCTTGTGTGTATCCTTCAATACTCTTCACAGGTCTGCTCAGGGGAAGGCAGAGCCATGTCAGAGATGTCGCATTTGACAGGCTGCAGAATCACTTTCTAGCTGACCAAATGGAAAAATATGTCTCACCTCTGCTTGTCTCCCAGAGCAACAGGAGGAGAGTAACAGAGTGTTAAAAGGATATAGGGATGAATAAGCACAAAGCAAAGTGTGGTGCCAACCAGGGCTATAGAAAATTCTTCTAAAACCCTCAGCACCACTTACAAAAGCACCCAGAATCAAGTTTCAGTTCTTCAGAACTGCGCTACCCAGCCTGGGGATTAACCTGGCTCCTGGCTTCCCCCTTCTCCCCACGCCAGGCTTTGACCATATTGCTTGCCACTGACCCACTTTTCCTAAGAGATCGAGAATGGTGAAGGCAGGTAAAATGTAATTATAGGTGTTTGTTTTGCATCTTGCATCAGACCCAACACATCTGTGATCTAGAGACACACCTGTGCCACTTAAAGCAACAGCCTGACTTCTTTCTTCCCTGCTTACTATTTTATTCCTGCCACATGTTTTATAAGAAAGAGATGGCATGCATTATAACCCACTTTGGACAAATGCTTACATGTGCTCATGTGTGCTTGCACATGCACACACACACACTACAGAGTTATATGTGCTAAAAAAAAATCGAGACAGAAATGCTCCTATACTTGTAAGAGTTACATAAATCCGTTGTACGTTGATCACACTGAAAATCCATTGGTTTTGCGGAGGAGCCAAGCTGGGTCTGGGTGATGAGATTAAGAGTGGCTAGGAACTTTCTCTATCAATATCTTCTCACCTTTTCAAGAATACATCTATAAATCACAAAACAAAAGCAAAAGGGTCAGCACTGAGCTGGCTGTGTGGAAGGGATCTAGGCTGGGTCCAGATGGGATTGTTGGGATGAGGGTAGTTATCTATCTGAAGAATACATGACAACATTTTGACCAGGGACAGCCAACTGGGATGAGGGAATAACTTGGGTTGGTTGTGAGCTCTTGAGTGGACAATGACATAAGAGAATGTATGTTTAAGGGAAATTTCTGGTTCTCTATATGTAATTCTCAAATTTAATTCTGGGCTTTAATTTCAATAATAAACCACTACCGCTTGATTTATGGAACCATCAGCACAGGGTAGACACTGGGATGGCATGCTTATGTGTGGAATGGGAGGTAAGGGTTATGTTTTCCAACTTGTCTACAATCTTTGGTTGTTCATTCATGATTTATGCTTCAGCTTAGTCAAAACTATTAAGGAGAGGCTAGACCTGATATTTCTGAAGGTTCCTCTACCTCCACATTCTATGATGTTCTTTCCTGGTTTCCCTAGGCTATGATAAAATTAAATATCTAAGAAGTATAAGCTGTGCTATCAGTCTAAGCCTTACTAAGACCATTCTAACAGGGGCAGAGGAAAGGAGAAGGAGAAAAAGAACAAATACTGACTGAATGAATATACAGGGGATTACCTTTTCAATCAACATTAAATCTTGGCAGATCAAGATTGGGGTTTATCCAGGTCTAGTAAGGTGAGCATCCAAACTGCCTAGGCTCCCCCAAAGCCAGTACGTGCAGTAGGATCAAAAACCCACTGCCATTGTTCTTGAGTTCTCAGTAGTCCTCATTGTCCACTATGTTCAGCAAGTCCGGTTTTATCCCATGCTTTTTCAGACCCAGGCCAGCTGGCCTTGGTGAGTTCCCGATAGAACATCCCCATTGTCTCAGTGGGCGATCCTTGGGCTTCCCACAGGTCAGGGAACCCTGATTGCTCTTCGAGCTGATGAGGGAGGGGGACTTGATCGGGGGAGGGGGAGGGAAATGGGAGGCGGTGGCGGGGAGGAGGCAGAAATCCTTAATAAATAAATAAATTTATTAAAAAAAGCAACCAAATTAAACTCAAAGATGTGAAAATATAGAAGTGGGGACCAGTTGGGAAGACAACAGTGTTGCTGGCAGTGAGTGAGTGTGAGACAGGGAGGCGAATATGACCACAATTATTGTAGATATGAAATTTCAAAAATAAAAATTAAGATTAAAAAAAAAAGGTTGGGGTTTACCTGTCTGTTTCTGGAAGCTTACTTATTAACTGCCCAGTAGAATATTCCTTCCAGGATCTATATGTAGAACGATAAGCCTACAAGATGCTGGTATAGTGAGCACACATGCATGGAAGCTGGTGGAGCTTCACCCCTTAGGGCACAGCCAGTGACCTACAGAACTAGCACAGCATCTACATGCCAGATTCCCTTTGGGACTGAGGTGCGACAGGATGTGCTGTCTGCAGCTTTGTGAATTTAGTTCATTGGCTGCCATCAGGTGGCCCTGATAGCACCAGGTAAGGGTCTTTAAGTATAATGTCTAAAGTTGTAGTGAACAGCAGAAAAGAAAGACAAAAGTCTATTATATAAAACAGATGAGCACAATATTCCTTCCCAAGAGGCCATCCAGGCACACATCTGAGAAAGAGGAAAGTCTGCAGCTTTGGATGGTGACAGCATCTTAAGACTGGCCCAGACTAATCTGGTTTAAGCCCCAAATATGACCTACATTCAAGCAGCAGACAGTGGATCAAAATCAGGGTGACATATTTTCTCTCTCACTTGCTTTTTATCCTGGAGCCTTTACAACCTACCTGTCATGAAGGAGAAAGTACTGTTGGCCGGGTCTTGGAGAAATCAAGGGCTGTGTTTTTGAGGCTAACAAATAAACAAAGACCTGTGCTCCCTCTGCTGGCCCTCCACAGCAATATTGAAGTGGGCAGGAGCCATAAACAGTATTGGCATCTCAAGCAAACACTAGTCAATCCAGAGATACTGAGAACCAATCTCCTTGAACTTGGTTTTAGACATTCCTCAAAATAAAACCATACTCTTACCAACTTCTGACCAAGGCACCAATTCTGAAAGTTAGATATTACAAGAGACATACCTACTGTATGTCAATTGACAAATTGCTAGCTGTGACCACAATAGTTATTTTTGGACCCATTTATCAACAGACATAAGTGGATTCCTCCAAGATTTCAAGGTCCAGACACAATCTTTAGAGCAGGTCCAAGAAACAAAACAAAACAAAACAAACAAAACCCCCAAAACAAAACACCCCAAACAACAACTAAAAAAAAAAAAAACACATGCAAACAATAACAACAACACACTAAAAAGAAAACCCCTATGCAAGTCCAAACAAGTTTCTTTCCCCCTTTTTGTTCAGTAAGAGCAGATCCCAAAGGTAAAGATTTACACTATATCCCTTTGGATAATGTCAAACATCAGACTGGATTCTCCAAGTCATTAGCATGCAGAAGAATGACCTCATGGTGAACAGATGCACTTGGCTGTGAGCTGCAGTGATTACATCAGTCCCTCCCCAGCACTCGAGGGTGCCCATTCCTGTTAACCCTTTACAGGCCTCTCTGCTGGTCCCCTTCTTTGAGTACATGAAAACACAAACTTAGTCCTCCATTACCACAGATGTGTGGGTTAAAAGAATATAAAAATGCATGCATAAAACATATATATGTTAATATTGGCTATCTTTTAGATTATTTATTGCTTGTCAGTAAGGGAAGGGACCAAAAGGCAAACCACAGGCCAGGTTAGGTAAAAAAGCCATCCAAATACCATTCATACAGAGTATTATTAGTGCAAGCAAGAGATGCAACAGATACCAAGGGCTCCTTTAAAATTGCATTTCTGATTGGGAGATGAATCCTCTTTTAAAACTCATATATTAGACCTGTGCCCCTATTCAGAGCTCATAGTGCATCATGGACAGGTGTACATATTTGGGTGCTCTGACCTCCAGGGTTCCAAGGCTAGGGAGTGTGGGAGGCACGGACATTTCCCATCAGTAGTGTCTCTGGCCAGGCTCACCTGGCCCATTTTCCTCTCTTTAGAGGTGTGCTGCCTTCTGGATGTGCTACACTATACACTTCAGGTAGTTTCCTGAAAGCTAAGGATACAAACAAAGCCTAGGAAAATCTGTGTGTGTGCCTATAAGGAGCCCAAGGCCCTGCTTTGATGACATTGATGGCCATAGAGGGTCTGGCTAGGCCCTGTGCACTGTGGGAGCTTAAGCAGTTCAGGGTCAATTTTTCCAGTTGGTTTGTTGCTTGAAAGAGCAGGCTTCACCTCAGTTTCTGAGTGTAAGTTGGCAGGGCTGAGCTCATGTGGGTTTGACTGCTTGTCCCCAGAAATGAAAACCACCGTAAATCAGTGGAAAATGTTCCTCTCTGGGAAAGCAGAAGTAGGGGTGGGAATTCTGCAGAAGTGAGGTCTGCACATAAGCCACGAAGTTACAGCTCTGAGATGGGACCTGTGATGGGGGCTGATGAACCCCATCCTCGCTGTACTATCCCCACACTGTAGTTCAGATAGATTTTATTTCTAGTTCTTTCTGAATCACTGTGAAGGGCAGACAGAAGCTGTGAACTCCAGGAAAAGTGAGGCTGATGTTGATTGATCTGAAAGAAGGACGAACCACATTTATTTGGTTTTCATATTAGGTTTCTTGCTCCCTGTATAAAAGTTTTAATACCTGCCCTGACGAGTTGTCAGAATTTTTATTAAGTATTTTTTTTTAAAAACATTCTCCAAAAAATCTATTAACCACCCTCCCGCAAGTGGTCACACAAACCCAAATGCTTCTACAGTCTCACTTAAGCTGTTACTAGGAACTGAATCTGAACTGGTTTGAATCATGGTGAACTTTATTTATACAGAGGGTAAAATATACACAGAAAATAACATCTGTCATTATCTCAATAACATCGATAACCATCAACCTTAAAAATAAAAGTTAAGAAATTTAAATATTTAGTTATTTCATATTTTCTTTTATTTTTAAGAAATAATTTTTTTTTCTTTAAAGCTGAAAACAAAAACAAAAGCCTGCACTGGGAAACCGGTCCCAGCGCCTGCAGAGGACGAGAAGGGCGTGAATGGAGCACTGCAGCATCAGCTTCCTGGTGTTCTTTCACGAAAAATCACACAACTTTAAACCTCTAGCAGACTGGGTACGAAATCTTCATTTCCCTTGAAACAGATTTTTTTTTGTCTTAGATAGAATGCTGGCAGAGTGTATAAAAGAATTCAATTCACAGCTGTTCTACTTTTTTAATGCAAGAAACATTAATCAAAGCTTTAAGTTATAAGCCTTTCTCATGTTGCTCAGTATCCCAGTTCAACAAAGATCAATAGAGGCCATCCCTGTGTTTCTCTCGCCTCACCAGGAAGCAGAGGCGTGATTATGTAAATGGAGCTCCGCACCTCGGCCAGCTTGCTTATCTCCCAAGCCTTCTGCCTGCTGCTCCTGGCTCCCCATGCAAGTGCCTGCCTCTCTCTCTTATCTCCCAACAAAGCTCCAAGAGGCACGGACTGAAGCCAGCGATGTTAAACAATGACGCATGGCTGATTTTATTTGTAAGTGATTTATTTCACTGAATTTGATTTTTTTCACTTTGTGTGTAAGATATTTGTTAACAAGTCAGCACAGGAGAAGCAAGGCTGTGTTCAGAAGCAATTAGCACGGGCTAGAAATCTATTAAGCGTCCTTATAGCTATGCTTAAGCAGGGAGGGTGAAAGAAGCCCTTGTTGAGAATTTCAACATGTGGAGACTAAATATCCCACCTACACTCTGACAGGCAATTCATCTGTAACAACATGCAAAAATGCACAAGTAATAATTTTATTCTTTGACAAAAGCCCCATACCAAAATACCAACAATTTAATAATCATGCCAACAATTTAAGTGGCAGTACGTATTTTTTCAAACTGACAATATATAAATATAAAAGATAGTACGTGTCTAAAAACGAGAAAATCCATGAAAAATTCTGCAGTTCCACTGGGCTACTAAATGAAAACCATTATAAGCCACTTTCTAAAGGCTCCACACCAGGTGCTGCTCTGGTCGGTGGCTTGTCCGCATGACACCAACCACTCCAGAGAGCAGCGTGCACGCGGCACTCTGTAATGATGGGCCTGGGGACACTGTCCTTCCATGTCTCCGGCATTAATCCCTGACCCTCCTATCTCAGCGGCATAATCCCCATTTAGCATTAGTAGCAACGGCTTCAACTGTGAGAACTCTTTTTTTGATAAGTACGCAGTGATTTGGGCATCGCTTTTAAACAACATATTCCCAGCTCAGCAAGAAACCCACACTCCTGAATGAACCGGAGCACATTATTGAGAAAAAGTTCATTAACCTTGCTAGATTCGAGGGTTAACAGGATAGCTGAAGAAAGGAACACAGCGAACAGCTCGGATACAAAACAAATTAAAATGAATGTCATCATTCCTTTTGAAATTCATTAGTTGATTCAGAGGGTGAATGTTCTTCTTAAATTTGCAAGCATTTATCTGTGAAAAACAGGTGTACATCTGCTACTCAAATGCATCTTAAGCGGGAGGGAGGAGAATAAAGTAGACACTCACCCGTTCCACTGAGAGAGTAGCTGGGAGAGGGAGAAAAGACTTGAGCTGCGAAATCCTCAAATGTCATGACTTCCCGGTGGTTCTGAATTATTGCTTCCAGATACAGAGCTCGCTCTTCGTAGCTGCAGTAATTGGTTAAGGAGACAAACGCACGTGCAAATGGCATGTGGAGTGATGGGCAATTTGTTCTAAATGCAGTTAGTTACTAGGCCTTCCCCATTTTGTGTGAAAACCTATCTTGGAAACTCTTTAGCTTTCTGCCAAAGTGTTAGATATTTGTCACACACAATGGTGAGACGCTAGTTTTAAGGCCTAGCTTTCTTTTGGGCTTCAACTATATCCAACAGTAATATCATTAAAAAAAAAATACGTGCATCAAAAGTTAGAGGATTATTTCAAGGCACTACATTATCTCCAAGGCTGACTTAAGAACAAGACAGGTGGGTGACTGTGACAACGCTGCGGTGGCAGGATGTGGCAGCCTTCATCTTCATTCTCCAACTGGGCCAATGAGAACTCTCAGCCTAAAAACACAGGGAACTGATACTGTAAGAGCTGGCTACATCGTTCAACAAAAGTAAGAAAATGAACGTTATTAGAGAGAAGGCTAGGAACCATATTCTGCAAGGGCATCAGAGCCTCTGACCAGAGTAAGTGATGAGCATTAGAAAATAAGAATGGATGTGGAGGGTGTAGCAAATGCTGTACAATACAATTGCAGAGAGAGAGAGAGAGAGAGAGAGAGAGAGAGAGAGAGAGAGAGAGAGAGAGAGAGAGAGACCATTGCCTTCTAATTAAAGCTGCAGCCTGGAACACACAACATTCAAATGTGTAATCAAAAACCAGTCACCAATAAAACTTACAAGCGTAACACGCCGAAGCAACTTTCCAGCTGTCTTAATAGGACCCCTGCGTGTGGCAGCCTTTCACAGGGCAGAAAGCAAATCTTCCCCTTTGTGTGAGCTTCTGTTTCCTCTGAAGGTGAATCATGCACTCCCAATAACAGGAAACGTCAGAACGATCTGACAGTGAATAGAGGCGCTGCACATGTAACTTTAGGAATTAACACTCGGGGAAGCTGGCATGATGTCTCATTTCCCCCTTCCTCATTATTGATGCAAAAGTTAAAGGATGTGTTTTGATTATTTCGAAAATTGTGCCATTTCTTCATGACCACAAAACCCAGGGAATGCAGATTCCTATTGGTTTGTTATCTGGGGCTGCAAAGAAAAAACATGATTCTGTATATATCAGTAACAATCCATGTATCTTAAAAGAATCTTTTCAAGTTGTCCACTTGGAAAATTTAAGCTGGGAACAATTACACATCTTGTTTTAAAACTAGGGACACTCTTCTATTTTCTTTTGGCAAAGTCTTGACACTGATTTCTGGATGCAGGCTTGCTCTCCCCATTGCATTATATCTTCAGGGAATGGTGTCACATCGTGAGGGAATAAGAGTCATTCTGGAACAGTGCTGAATTACCTGGTAGCCATGTGTGACTACCAAAACTGAAATGTTCATTAACTGAAATGCAAAAGGCACAACTACACTTCTCTGCCCCACTCCATATATTTCAAGCATTCAATAATCACAAGAGCTGGGGGTTGCTAAGCCAAACAGCAGATACAGGATGTGTGCACAACGGTAGAAAGTAATATCAGGATCTGCTTCGTACTAGAAGTCCCCTTTAAGCTTGCTCTACACAACTCTTTTTTAAAAAATAAAGAAAATGTATTGGAAGCTTTTACAAGTGCCCCTCTGAAGATTTATGATTTTTTTCTATGGACGGTCAAACAGCCTCAGGCCTGGGCAGCATGCTCCAGAGCTGGCTCCCAGGCCGTGGGTTGAACTCCTGGTGACTTGCCTTAATGAACAGGCTGCCAAACTTCCTCGGTGAGAGGCGCCTGCTCAGGCCCAATTCTAGAGGGATCCACTAATGCCATTCACGTCTCATTATGAGCATGCTCATTCTGCGCAGCACTTGGCTGTCACCGCAGAGCGGCCCTCCATGGATGGCCCCAGCGAGCCACTGGTCCGGGGAACAGCAGGACGTTAGGCCTGAGTGGCCGTCTGGCGAACAGGCCCTCTTACTCTAAGCTGGCACGTGCTGGCCCAGCAGGGGCTGAGCCAGGCGTGACAAATTACTCAAAGAGCTGAGCTAAACTTATGGCTGACAACCACCTGAGCCTTCAGACTGCAGTGGCCTACTGTCAATGTTCAATTCACGGCTCCCCCCTTTCAGTACAGGCTGCTTGTGGGCCCGGCTTAGAGCAGACATGCCCCTCTAAAGACCTGTCACACTCTGCCTACTATCATCCTCTGTTTCTGAAAGGTCCCACTGTGTCCAACACATCCCCATACAGAGCTGGGAATAACAGTGAACAACACAGAAATGTGTGTTCCCTTTGCTAGATTCTCCACGGAAGACTTCTCTGGAAAGTAACCTTGTTAATCAAACTCACAATCAAACCTACAGAACTGCTGAACACAGATCCCAGGTGGCTGCCCATCACCTGCACCCTAGATGACACCATCCAGCTGTCAAGAGGCTGGTCCCTGTCATGACCGAGAGATCTGGGCTCTTAGGAGGAGGCCTAGCAATGCACTCACAGGGGGCAGGCATCACGTTTTGGGATTCTCTCACTCTGTGAAGGTTTATTGTCTGACTCTTGTACCACAGAGCTACAGACAATAGAGAGAACCAAAAGGGCTTCAGAACTGAACACGGAAGGAGGAAATGATCCTTCACAGAAGGTTCCCAATCTTGCCAACCAGGCCCTAGACTGTCATGGTCACACACACTCTCCATCCCTCTCAGCAGTGTTAACTGCCTTTAAACTAGGTGTTGTCATTTAGACAAACATCTATGGGGGTTGGGTAAGACTAAGAGACATCAAATGCAACTCACTTGGGTCCAAGCCAGAGCATGTTAAACATCATGACAAAGAGAAAGCAAATATGACCCCAGCTTGGACAGGGCTTCAAACAGCTAAGAACACATGCGTGTCCCAAATCATTTGTTTAGTAGTCTTAGCAAAAACACAGCCCCGGTTTCTTTATTTGTGTATGGTGTATATATGCATACCTGTAGATGTGTACATGATTATGTGATGGTACATGCATGCATTGAGAGTACATGATCCTATATGTGGAGAGCAGAGGCCTTGTGAAACATCCAAATTTCTTCTAACTTTCACTGCTCTCTGAGAAGATCATGAATTTCAGAATACATGGGTCAAGTTCAGGATCTCATGCAAGGTTGGGAGCTAAACTCCCAAAGAGGACAAACCACCAAACTTAAATATTTGTGGGCTACAAAAACCAATCTTACACATGTTTAAGCTGACTCTACACACAGGCCACGCTGACTGCAAGGAATACAGAAATCCGCAATTCTCCCACTTTAATCTCCCTTTTCCCTCAACCCCCCCCCCCCCCCCCCCACCTCTCCTTACTCGGGTTCTGTGATGGCTGACCGTTGACCACTTCAACCATCTGCCCTAGAGTTTGGAAAAGGCACTCTGCGGGCTGCAAGTTTTTTCTTTATTTTATTTTTATTTTTTTAATCCTTTGGAACCTGTATTGTTCAGCCCTTCTCTATATTTTCCAAGTGTGGACACGATATTCAGACTGGCCTCGGGGGAAGGTTGCCTCATGATATTGGGGTATGTGCCACACCAGTCACTTAATGTCCCTACCCTGAAGGTTCCCAACACTTGCAGCAACTTATTAGTGACACAAACAAGCCATCTTTGAAGCCACCAGCCTTCTGACTCTCCAGTGGCCATTTACAAAGGAAAGGAAGTCTTGTTTTAGAATGTCAGAGAGGTGTGACATGCTCCCCTGAAGAATCCTGTTCCAGTGCGGACAGTGTTCCAACTCTTAGTCTATCAGGGTCATCACCATCTCATCACACAGCTAGCTCCCAGGCTAGCTTTCTGGGCTTGGTGAAAAGGACCACCAAGTGAGGGCTTTCAGATTTCCCCTCTTACTAGTTTTGGAAGGCTGGAGCTCCAACTCAGCAGACCTGCTCTCTTCTCAGAGACTCTGAGAAATTCCATTCTCCTTCCTTCAGATGCCAGGAGGATGTTTACACTCCTGCTTGTATGGCCATGTGAGCTCTTGTGTGTCTATCAGCAGAACACTTGTCACAGGATTTAGTTCCCACTGGAGAAGCCAGGAGAACCCCTCATCTCAAGGCCTTAACTCACTAAAAGGTTCCTGTGATCCGAAACCACTCTGGGTTCAGCCTTACATTACAGCTGCTGCTTCTAAGTCCTCTACACATGCTTATTGGGTAGATAAATGACTGCCTAGGACCTATGCCCATTTGAGCTGTGATGCACTACATGCATTCTAGGCAAAGACCATTTGTGGGGAGGTTATAGTTTTCAATGTTAAGTATAGTTCTGCCCTAGAAAATAAAGTCAGTGGCATGAAACTTACAGATGTATGGACATCTGCCTACGACCCTGGTAAATAAAAAGTTTATTAAACAAGAACCAAAATATGAAGCACAAAGGGGAAACCTGGTACATCCGGCCACAGTCACACAAAGGGTTACTACTCACCACCAAGCTTCAATGAGAGGCAAAAAGCAAATACAAGCACCTAGTGGGTGGAGGCACAAGCTTAGTGTCCAAAAAAAAAAAAAAATTACAAAACCATGGAGAAATACAAATTATGCACTAAAAGAAATCAATAAAAGGCAGGTCTTCGGCCATCAAGGTGCCAGACATCATTAATATCCAGCATTATAAACACAATAAGGTACTGTTTTATATATACCAGACTGGTAAAGAATAAAACACAGAACAATGCCAAACAGCAGCAAACACACAGGGCACAGAACTCTCAGAATCCATGGTGTGAGGCAACTGTCCTCATCTCTTGCGAAGGCACTCTGACATTACTAAGTACAGACAGTAAGAAACATGAGCCAAAATTTTGACTACGTAATATATGAATTCATGCTACGTGTGCTTGTCAAGGAAAGCTCACAGCATCCTGAGATGAAAAAGAGAAAGAGTCTATTTCCAACTTCCCTAAGAAACATGGTCACATCGTGAAGTAGTAAACGGCAGTGAATCTGGATGAACATGTTCATTAACATTAACAAGTGCATTAACATGACTGGAATGTGAAACAATGTTCATCCAAAAGCACAGTGCTGAGCAGCATATGCTAACAATTCTACTATATAATCTTAAAGACGAGAGAAGTGAAGGGTTCTGCGAAGACCTTTGCACATATGCACAAAGCCACCACAAAGAGCAAGA
>NW_004949101.1:2489236-2515337 GCF_000317375.1 Microtus ochrogaster | reverse complement strand
TGAGAGTACGTATGCTAGTATCTATCATGTGGTGTGGAGGAAGCAGTGCTGGGTCTTTATACTCACTGGTCTTTATATAGATGGGGAGTCAGTGCAGTGGCACGGTTTAGTATTCGATTGACCTACAGAAATAGTATGTATTTTCTAGCATCCATAAATATTTCAAAATAAAAGTGAGCAGCCTGGTGGAAACGAAAGGCAGTATCTATCTTTCTTTATGCACTGAAGGAGGGAGCAGGATATTTTTTTAAATGCTAGGAGTTATTGTAAAAGGCACACATTTGGGTGTTAGTGGGGACAGTGACTTAAAGAAAGCAGAAAGAGATGTGCTGTGTTCAGAGCTCTGGTTCCAGGAGCAGAACAGCATGGCTCTGTTCTCTGTTCAGAGCTCAGCACTCAGAAAGTCATGGGTGATGCTGGCAGATGGGAATCAAAGAGCTCAGGTCAAGGATGAACAAGAATGCCACCCACAAAGTGAGGGTCCTGCTCCAGTAATAAACCCTCTAAAAAGCTATGTCTGTCCATGCTACTATATGCACCAAGAATGGCAAAAAGGGTTGAATCTGGAGTTGGTCAAAATATTACCTGTGCACATACATGGCCTGTATGTAAAATTTCAACAGATAATCTGCTTAGAAAACCTTATCTAAAACAACTGCCATTTTTAAAACCCAAATCTACCTTCATCCAAGTATTTATTCAAGTAATGTGTACTGGGGCAGGGCGCAGGGGCAGCCCAGTGGTGGAGTGCTTGCTTAGTATGAAAGAGGCTCTCAAAATCCATCCCCTGAACAGATTTAGTATAAAGGAGGCTCTCAATATCCATCCCCTCAACAGATTTAGAATTTCACTGACTACCCAAACTGGGCTTCTAGAACCAGGGCATGAGACCCAGATGCCCTACTCTCACCAGACGGCACACTTTTTGAAAGACACATTTGTAGAATAAGGCAAGCTGTCCTTACTGTAGTGTCAGGGGTGCAAAGGCAGCAGAACAGGTCAGGAATGTCTCTGAAGAGGTGGCAGGAAACAGCTACCCAAGGTAGGGCAGGTGACTGGAATCCAGAGTGGGAAGAGAATGGCAGAAAGTCTGGGGACGATGGAACGACCCTGGGTCTGAATGGGTTCAGGGATGAGGACAAAGTGGCCTCATTTCAGTACTTACTGGCCCTAGGGAGAAGTGCACAAGTAAGAAAAATCTATGCATCTCTATGTTCAACCAATGGGCTGTATAAAAGGCTCAAAAATCACTTATTCTCTGCATACCTCAGAAAGGATATATAGGGGCATGTGGCATACATACATTTGAGCAAAGATGAGAAAAACAGAAAAGGTGGGAGGAGTTGGGGACAGAACAGCCTGATAGGGGCCAAGGGCATCACAGTTGGGATCAGAGGCCTTGACCTGATCCTTGACACTTCTGGGTACCTGCCAGGTGGGTTCAGGTGGCCATGTCTCACTCTAAATAAATGGATGAAATTCCACAATGAGCAGAATGGGAGTAGATGCAGTTGTGTTCTAAAGCCATATATCCTTTCCATGCAGAGTCTGTTTGTCTTTCAGTAGAATGCAAATTTCAATGCTAGGACTATTTAAGATTGCAAATACATGAATCATTCAATGTAAATGTCACAGCCTGGTGACATGAAGAGAAGCCCTGACTGAATAATGCAATCGCATGAAGTGGATACTCTGGAAGAGGAAATGAAACACATGGAGGTATAAGATATTAGATTAGGTCTCCAGTTCTAATGATACACTCCTGGAGGGGGGTAGTCCGCTACACCCATATAAGAAGAAAACACCCATATAACTCAGTTTAAGAGTAATTCTGAGGAAATGATAAGAACAAATGGAAATGGAGGGAAAGCAGATTTTCCTTGGGCTATTAAATTAGACTTTTGGAGGAGGTCTGCTCTCATATCCCCAGGCCATCAGCAAAGGAACTGAGAGCTTCCTCTCAGGATCTGAGACACTCCAAGGGTGCTGTGGCTTTGGTTCACATTTCCATTAGACGTGATCAGTCCTGCTCTTCCCTGGGGACTGGGTGGAGTGGAACACATCTTTAATCACAGCCTTTTAACCATATCTGTCTTCTCTCCTTCTCCAGGAGCACCTTTCCTCCAATAAGTGAGAAAATGCCCCCTGACACCATCAATCAGAGCCTCACAGTAGCAAAAACATAACTGACAAGAAAATTAGTCATTCAGCGAATTTCCAGTCTCGAGAAAGTGCTGTCAGATTGGGTGAGAAACGACTCAACAGGCTACTTGGCTGATGAAACCCACTGGAGAAGGGCAGGATCAGTAGGAACGATTGACACCTGATAGTTCTGGGTGTTGGTGCCAATGGCTGATGTCTGTCATTATCACTTGGATGGTTTCTCCTTCATAGGTTTCACTCATCCCAAAGATCTACAGTGAAACTAAAAATGTACTTTCTACCTTAATCACAGCAATGACCTTTTGTCGGCATTTTGTATCCATGAACTGTTTGTTGACTAAATGGAAGACAATTAGAAATGTATAAGCATCTGGAAATGCCTCGAGTCCTGTTTGTGGCAGAGCATAAAAAGGAGAATGATGAAAAAGGAATACATGTGGACTTTTAGCCCTACCATCAGCCTGTATAAGGAAAAATTACTAAACAAAATACACTCTAAGTATTAGCCAGTAAAATATAATTTAACCAAATTATTTAATAATTACAAGTACTGTGATCTTGAGGCCTAAAAGCCATTTCCATTTAGCCTACAAATTAGTTTATATCTAGCTTAAGTCTAAGAATAAAAATGAACACTAGTGGCACTTGTCTGGAGCACACATGAGGCTGAGGCATGAGGATTAAAATTCAAGACCAGCCTGGGCCATAGAGTGAATTTGAGCAGCTGCCTATCAATGGCCCTTAGACACTACAGAAATCATTATCATGATCCCAAGTTCTCCACAGACTTTATTGATTTTTCATTTCTGAAAGCAACTTTAGGGAAACGGTTGCTTTTGGAGGATGTTTACAAAATTTGAGCTTTAGGGCTGGAGAGATGACTCAGAGGTTAAGGGCACTGACTGTTCTTCAAAAGGTCCTGAGTTCAATTCCCAGCAACCACACGGTAGCTCATAACCATCCATAATGAGATCTGGTACCCTCTTCTGGCCTGCAGGTACACGCAGGCAGAATACTGTATATATAATAAATAAATAAATCTTAAAAAAAAAGCTGGGCAGTAGTGGCACATGCCTTTAATCCCATATTAAATCTTGGGAGGCAGAGGCAGGCGGATCTCTGTGAGTTTGAGGCCAGCCTGGTCTTACAAGAGCTTGTTCTAGGAACTAGCTACAGAGCTCCAAAGTTACAGAGAAACCCTGACTCAAACAACCAAAAACAAACAAACAAAAAAAAAAAAACCACGTCAAAACCAAAATTTGAGCTTTAGTTAAAGTTTTTCTTCCTTCTATGCATTTAAAAATAATAAAGGTGGGAGCTGGAGAGATGACTCAGTGGTTAGTGACTGGCTGCTCTTCCAGGGAGCCTGGGTTTGATTCCCAGTACTTACATGGTGGCTCACGACTATCTATAACTCCAGTTCCAGGGGATCCAATATCCTCTTCTTACCTCTGTAGGCATCAGGCACACATGTGGTACACAGACATATATGTCTGCAGACAAAACACCCAAACACATAAACAATAACAATAGTAAAGTTAGGTGTATTTGGATGGACAAAATGATTTTTCTATATTTTTATAAAATAATTCTAATGGATGAGTTTTCTGGGATAATATTCATGTTAATACCAAATTAATTATCAGATGATAAGAATAAACTCCAAGAAAATTTAGGTTTTTACCAAATAATAGCAACCTAAAAAATGAGGTGATACACCTATGAAGGTCGCCAAGTGATCTTCAGCACATTCAGACAGTGCAGGGTGATGTGCGCAGGGGTGTCGTAACACCTGACAGATAAATGGAGTTGCTGACCTGTCCCTGAAACCGAAACACACTACAGAGTTACCAGAACAAGACAGCAACACTGCAGTTGAGGAACCCAGCTGGAAATCTGGGGGAATTCTAACATCACAGAGGTCCTCAGTATCTCAAACAGCAAAACAGCCGCCACATGCTGTTAAAGGAACTGATGCTATCCAAAACAGAACGTGGAAAATGTCCGCTGCGGCAGGAGCCACACTGGGCAAAGAGAACTGAACACCATGGCAGAGTACAGAGTACATCTTCATTGGCAGTCTTAGGGCTAGCTACTCTGCTGTGGGCATGCCTGGCTTGACAGCAAAGATCTGCTATGGGCAAGGCCAAAATGGCAGAGAAGAGTGGGGTGGCATCTCATTGTGTTGGAAAAGCTCTTTTTTTTATACCTTTGACATTTGACATAAGGTGTGTGTGTGTGGTGGGGGGTCAGGGGAGGATAACCAGAAAATGTAAGTGAGCTACTCAAATATTTTGATGGGAATTTTGAAGCAGACGGGTCACTGAGGATGAAAGCCAGAGTCTTGCACAATCCAGGCAAAGGTACTACTACCACTAACGCACACCACAGTTTCTGTGGTAGAAAATGAGATGTTCTGCTCTTGAGCTTGGTCACAAAAATACCCAGAGGCTGCTGGAATGGTGTTGGTTTCACAACAGACTCAATGGTGCTATGCCACACTGTCTGCTGATCTTGCTGGAGGCTGTGCAGGGAGTTCATTTAAACACAGTGAGACCGAAGAACAAATATTGTGAGTGGAGTGAATGCTCTGGTGCCTCTGGAGGAGACACCAAGTGTTTCCTAACTCCCAGGTGAAGTTCCCTGCCCTGAAGACTTTGTAAGGTGGCTGCGCATCCCTGTAACACTTGTTTGGTGCTGAAGAAGGGACATCCTCTCCCTTGATACTAAAGGAATTCTAGAAACAAAGAACAAAGCAGAGTCTGGCACAGAGCTCAGGTGCAGTTTATGGAGTATTCTGGAGACAATGGGTAGTGAACAGGATTCTTTCTGTTCTTTATTGTCTTCTTCCTTCTCCATCTTTTGTACAGAGGATGGAACCAAGGGACCCTGTGTATGAGGGTCACACCCTTCTCTGAAGGGAAATACATTTTCAGGATGCACTGTAGTAACCCATTCCAATGGGGAAAAGATCTGCTTTCACAGTCCTTCAATTTAAGCCACGCTATAGTCTGAGCACAAGAGGCCTTGGTAGGGGCACCTCAGCTGGTGTTGCACTAGTACCAGCTGGAATGGTCTAGTGCTTTTCCTGCCTGAGTGTGTTAGATGGGCTCTGTCTCATTTAATCCCAAATGAAACACCCCTTTCTGTAGCCTGTATTCTCAGGGTCTTTTCACAGAGGAGACTGAAGGCCAAAAGTGGTGTGTTTTGTTCCAGACCTCTCAGATGCATGGCCTGCCTCTTGAGTTCAGAGGCTCCTTAACAAGAAAAGACCAGTGACATCACTGCTGACAGAAGGCCAGGTCCACACAGATATGTGCAAGATGGAGCTATGGATAGATGTCCTTTTCTCACCTCTCCCATTCTGAGGAGAAACAAATGCAAAGTAAAACACTAACTGTGCTTCAGTGTTAGAGCAGGCACAGCACACCGGCATGTGGCTCTCTTTGCAGGGTGGGGACTTCTGGAGCAGAGCAGTATGCTAGACCTTCCATGGCACAGAGTCATACAAACTTCCTCTCACTCACTCTCTTCTTCCTTAGAGCCGTCGTCCAAGTCAGTCATCTTGCTGGACCCTAGGCCTGGCATCCGCATCCTGCATGCCAACCACAGGTTGTCAGATACAAGAAAGCAATTTTCTGAGCGAACTCTAAGCAGACCTGATCTAAGATGGGCTATAACTGGAAGATCATGTCATGAGGTACAGAGGCTTGGATCACACAACTGTGCAGCAACTTCACCTTAGTTCAGTAGTGGTTTCTGAGCGCCTAAACATTTTAACTTTTCCTAAGTAATCCAGAGGGGAATACAGGAATGAGATTGTCCAACTGGAACAAAAGTCAAAAAGAAATTCTCTCCTGATGCCATATACTTTAAGAAAGACATGTTAGACAAAAAAATGACCGGTGATTACATCTTGGGTTTCTTTGTCATTATGTTCTAGGTTTAGTGTCCTTAGCACTTGGATGAAAATTTTTTGTTTTCACATTTTGTATGTCAAATTCTCTGTCCAAAGTCCTATCCATCCTGACAAAAATATACTCTTAAAATACAATAGAAACAGCCCCGGACTCTGCTGAAGTCCCAATTCTCACTGTTCTCTGGGACTTTCCACTTAGGCCTCATAGAGTCATTCGATCTCATCTTCGTGACTAAAAATGTGACTGCAATATTATTACTTTAAATTATAATCAAATCATTCTCTTGCAGATTAAGATACTTACTCTTAGAAAAATAGCCAAATTGAATTAGATGTGTCTTTTCTTGATAGATCAAAAGCAGCTCCATTAAATCAGTAGTTTTCTATTAATGGCATGAGACATGGCCTAGATGAGCAAAATACCCTTTGGAGTCATTCTGTACTCATTCCCTACAGTTCACATGGAAAGTAGGATTGTATACCAAGTCCCCCGGCCATGCATCTACCCTGGCTGCTCATCCCAGGCACATAGCCTCCCTCCTTATTTGTTTAGTCTCCAAGTTACTGTGCCTGTGCACCACACATCCACCCACCTGATATTTACTGAGTGCGTCCTGTAGATCCGTATTCTTCCTGAGATGTGAGGAAAGCATTCCCGTGTTCCTTAGCCCTCTTCTTAGTCTTGACTCTTATAATCCCCAACTAGCACAACAAGGGTTATAGGATTTCGGAGCATTCTAAAACATATTGTGGTGAGATTACCTTATAATTATTCTGTTCAGGGTAATATCTATCACAGAATAAATAAGAGACACAGTATTTATAAAGTAAGAAGTGTTGGCACAATGTTCTCCCATCTGTGAAGCCCTTCTGTAGTTATGAACTTATTGGACACTTCTGAAAACCCCGAACTACAGAAAAGAAAGGAGTAGAATCCAAACAGTCCTGAGCTCACCCCACAAATAATGATCGGAGCCCAAACTTGAGCCTAGGCAAACTCAGTGGACAGATGCTGCCTGGATGGTTGGCTATACAGCCACTGGGCAAGCAGATTGCTCCAAAGGACTCTCCAAAGTTGGCCTATTCTTTCTATTGTGCTTTCTCAGTTTCATCTTTCAGGTTTCTTTTAGCTGGAAAATTTGCAATGCGGAAAGGTGAGTTAATTCTCCAACTATAATGTTTGGTACTGACAGGGGGAGAGACTAAGCAACTCTACCCCTTCCCTCCTCTAGAGCCAAAGTAGCACAAAGTAAATTGGCAATTTTTACAGCGTATCTGGCATAAATGATGACTTCCTAGCTGAATTATTATCTGCATGATTGTCAAGAGAAGCCAGCATTTACAGTAATAAACTATATTAATTCAATGCTTTCCTTCATGCATCAAGGTTTAGGAAATTTAATGTGCTCATTAAAGATAAAGTTAGCTTGCTTATTTCTGGTCACATTTTGAAGAAAACTAGGAGAGAATGCTACAGTTTTACTAATTGATTATTTTGGTGGAGATCTTCAGTGAAAATCATTTAGAACTCTAGATATGGGTCATTAAGTCTCACCACCTACAGCACCGGAGAACAGAGCTTTCCCTTGCGAGATCCCCTTGGCTTCTGAGCCACAACGAAGTGCTGAGCACTATTAGGAACGAACTGGCATCCTACAGCTGCTGTCTTCTGGGGTAACAGGGCTATGGCAAATGATTATTTTTAATCAGGCATCACTTGGTGTTATTAAAACACAGCGAGGAGGGTACAATCATTGTGCAATGCCTCTGAGCAAATGAACTGAAAATTCAGGGTAAGAGTCCACATGCCATTGTAAAGAGTAAAGTCAAAACCAGATTCCAGACACAGGCATACACCTGTGTCTAAGCACAGGATCATGCCAACAGAGCACTGCCGGCTCACTAGGTCAGGCTTTAAGACTCCTTCACCCTGTATTCTTTACAATCAGCACACAGTTGGGTACAGTAGGAGGTAGGACCTAGAGGAGGGCTGAGGAGCAGCCGTGGATGTTGAACTTTGTGGTATTCCAGTTTAATTGGCAGAACTGAATAGGAAAATGCCTGGCAAGAGAAAAACAAATGTGTGCTGGGAGTCCCAGCCCAACACTGTAGAGGATGAGAGGCCAGGCTTGGGTCCAGGTGTCCATCAATCCCTGACCGTCTGCTTTGACGGCCAGGCCTTGGACACAGAATCCTGGGCCCTAACAAAGAAGACTTGGAAGATCTTCCCTTGATGGCAAGAGTCACATCCACCCTTGCCTCAGGCCCCAGCACTTCTAACAGGTAAGGAATGACTGACTGCAGGGCAAATGTCCTGTCAACTAAAAGCAGAGCTCAAGAGCAGGAGGTAAGACTCATTTTTAGCTGTGGAAGCCCGAGTCCTGCCTCTGGCAGACTCTAAACTGATCAAGCATGTCGATGGCTTACTTGTTAGACTAATGTTCCTAACTGTCCTCACCCACCTCTGGCGAAACTTAGAAATGTTACTTTGGAAATCCCCTTCACTGCCCTCCAGACTTCCCCATAGCTATGCTGACAGCACGGACGGGTTCTCACTGTTTTCCCAAAACATCCCATATGCAGGTCACTGGGGATACGAAGTCCACAACACATGCTATGTGAACCCCAAGGGTCAAAGAGACCATGTGAATGGTTCCTCACTCAAGGATGATTAGACTTGGGTTCATGGAGAACATAAAAGACATGTTACTCATGGTATCTACTTCCTCAGGTCTGTAGCTGATACAGGCTGTCTTGCTGTAGACCAACAGGCTGAGTACTAAGAGAAGGGAGCTGGCTACAGCATATGGTGTGGTTGGGGGATGTGTGGAGCAGGGTTCTGACACTCAATGGACTCTACACATGCAGGAGACACGTGGTAGAGTAGGTTGGAGGGAAGGACTGGGGAGATAATCTAAAAAGCCATGCTTAAAGAAAGGGGGAACACAGGCTACCTTGGGAAGCCCAGGACCTGGGTTTGCAGATATTTGGGAGGCTTATAGGTTAGACTGGGAAACACAGGTGAAACAGGAAGAAAAATCTGGTAGCTAGGCACTGAGCTGAAGAGCAAGGGAACAGAATATAGTGTAGGGATCTGCAGAGAAAGCCCTAGAAACAGCTTAGTAGCTGCTTCCTGGTGGAGGACAGGATCTTAGCAAGGAAGGGATAATTTCAACAACTAGGAAGAGAAGAGACAATGAAAACTTAATCATGTGCCTCACTCCATAATTTAAGTAATTTTACACGTGAGTTATTATAAAGTTATTCTTGAGAGAGAAGGACTAAAAAATTTGTGTGGTGACTATAGGTAAGAATGATAGGCATTTCAAAATTGCCTGAACAGCTGATTTAAAAAAAAAAATGCTCTCACAAGGAACCAGCAGCACAAATAGTGATGGATATGTTAACTACTTTAACTTTACATTAACCCCACACAAGGTTATGTTTTGTCAGTTAAAAAGAAAATTAAAAACAGGAGGGATTACAAACTTTAGGCTAGCCTGGGCTATAGGACAATATTCAAAAATAAATAAACGAATAAGTAAAATACACATTAGTTTGTGTGTGAGATACTTGAAATAATGGCCTGGAATTGTGTCAGGTACAGTAGAAAGAGAGAACACTAACCTCTGAATACAATGGAACTTTCTAGAGCATGTCTGTGTTTTGGGTGTTTTCTCTCTTTGAAATTCAAATAAAAATTGTGTAGTTAATAAGCTATATCTGCTAATTTTTCTTGCACAGACTTAATAGGAGCGATAAATGGGCTTCCTGTCTTTTAATTTGTGATTATTAATACAAGGTCATTGAAATCATTCTTTATTTCCCTCCCTCTCCCCTTTTCTGTGCTGCTGAATAATGAATCCAGGGCTTCTGTATGCTAAGGAAATGTACACCTTTACTTTTATTATGTGTTTTTAAGGTGGTGAGAGAATTCATAAGGGCTGTGAAAAGAAACACCTTTGAGTAAGAGGATTCAGAGCTTCTCCCTGTCAAAATCCAGCAGAACAAGCAACTTTCTGTGATGATGGAACCACTATGGAACATAATACCCAGGTCAATTTTCTGCAGAGATGAGTCTCCAAATGTGATTGTCTCATTGTACCTGTTGATCTGCTATGAGTGACTACCAGTTTTGGTGATTATAATTAGCTGGTTGGTGCCATAAGCCAGGTGATCACCATGGATGAAGTAACTGGTGAAAAGGTCAAAAGTTAGCAATCACCACAACCATGAGCTTTATGACAATGGTCATCTTTCTTCAGCAGAGCATGGCCCATCTACATAAAAAGATGATTTTTTTTCCGAGACAGGGTTTCTCCGTAGCTTTTGGTTCCTGTCCTGGAACTAGCTCATGTAGACCAGACTGGCCTCGAACTCACAGAGATCCGCCTGCTTCTGCCTCCCGAGTGCTGGGATTAAAGGCGTGCACCACCACCGCCAGGCAAAAAAGATGATTTTTTTTAAATAATGATTTTCTATACAAATAGCACCAATAAGCTGACTTATGAAGTTGAAATATTTTTAGATGGGTGTAACTGTAAATATTCACATATGCAGCATATTCAGAGCAAGGTCTTGTTAATTTATTTCAACTTTAATGTACTCTCTCCCAAGTCTATTCAGTGATGCGTTCATGGAAGATGTAAAATGAAATCATCTGCTAAATGCTTGGATGTTATTTGGGAATGAAGGCAACAGTCACAGGGACCTTAGACCTGAGGCTCTCTCTGTTCACTGTGTAATAGGCAAGTGATAAAACATCTTGAAAATGCAGTGAGTGCTCACGGAATCTAGGCCAAATAGAAAGGACGTGTTCGTGTGTGTGTGTGTGTGTGTGTGTGTGTGCGTGCGCGCGCGCGCTCGCGTGCATGCTTGCCCTGGCTTGAACTCAAGGGACAAGGAAAAGGTTAAGCTTATGGGCAGCATTTTTGAAAACTTCATCCCCAAATCCCAGAAATATTAAAGACTTAAATGGGGGGAATGATACTAGGTTAAAGAGAAAACTGTTGGGTTTTGATGTCCAAAATTTAACCTAGAGAGTCATGGGTTACTTTGAAAAGCCTAGTGAGCCCCAGGCATCTTTCCCTCAGTATTTGTCTATGGCCACAGCTCCTCTGGCTGACATTTCTCCTTTGTCTTCTAAGTCCAGGCTTAGAAGATACTCACCATGAAACAAAATAGCCTCCTTTTAAACACTGCTTGTAGACCCTTCAAATAAAGCCCTACCAGACCTAGAAGGCTACTGAAGCCCTTGGGACTCCCATGTTTTCTGAAACAATCCCAGCAATACATATCAACACCTACAGCAATACAAGGCAAGAGGACAAAGCTTTCCTGGCTATAGTGTCACTGATCTGTGCCTCTTCCCATGCCATCCTCAATGTAAAGGAAACTAATGGTGGCTGATAAGAGTACTTAGGTGCCCCTGGCAATAACTGTAAAGAGGTAGTGTCCCTGCCCCACAGCTGCCTGTCCCTGGCAGGCATGTGTACATGAGGCATCGGAATGGCTGAGGGAAGCCTGGTTGTGGCAGGAGTACAGAAGTCTTGTGTGCCCCAGGGAGGCAAACGCAGGGTTGCTTTGGAGGTTTCAGTGTGTTCCTACTTTTTGTTAGGCTGAAGGCAGGAATGAAATCCAAATAGAAACAGGAAAAAAGTCCTGGCCTTATGAGGCAACAGGGCTCTTGGAAGGGAGAGGGTCAGACTCAGGTGGGGTATATGTGGGTGGGGAGTGGCACTATTAACTGCCCAACACAACCTGCTGAATACACTCATGGGCCATACCTGGTCTAATCTACCACAAGCCTGTGGAATGAGAAACCATGCTCCTAGAGTTCAGAGGCTGCTGGCAGGACCTTCGTTAGTTCCCCATTCTCTCAAAGTTTGCAGGTGCTTCTAAAATGGGTACATAAACACACTGCTTCATCGATTTTTGGTATGGATTTCTTAATGTTAGCTGAATAAATGCTGGCTATTGCTAATTTAAATAGAAATATGATTTCTGCAAATGGGGAGATTAAGTAAATGAGGGATAACAAGTGACCCCGAGGGTAAAATGGGACACACAGGACTCTATACATCCCATCTGGCAGCAAATGCAGGCCAAGGCAGAGTCCCTGGCCAGACCAGTCCTGCATGTTGCCACCCAGGCCAAGCCTTTCTGTCCTGTCCCTCCTTCCTAGCATGTGGGTCTCCAAACTTTGCAGAAGGAGTTGAGGGATGGTTCCTTTTACTCATTCATCGTCTCCCTAGTGCTCTGCTCTGACTTGGAAGTTTACGGGAATGAATCCCTAAGGAGGCAGGTCACAATGCAGAGCTCGGAGGTCTCTTGGATGGCCGATGATCAGAATCTGAGGGGCCTACTAACCTGGGTGGTAAAATGTACAGGCTTACTTTCATTATACTCTCTGAAATGATACATTTCTTTCCATTATAAATACAGACATCAAAACCATAGTGACAATACTTGTGACTGTCACCATGGAAATCATAGGTCCTTTAACATCCCCTAATTCAAAACACTATTTTTTTTACTAAAGCCTAAAAATTACAGGAGCAGTGCACAACTCCAGCGGTTGTTATACACAGTTAACCATGTGCGGGTGTGTCTGATTCTAAAAAGCATCCCACAAACACAAAAATATAAGCTGTTGAGTCCATTTTGCTGTTTATGTGTATATGGTTTCAGGGCTGAACACTCTGTATTGAACAACCAATAAAGGAGCTCATTCTAAAAGAGGCTAATTCTTCTTTTCCTAGCCATCAGTAGTTGCCTACAGTTATGCATACAAAATATGTATGTATGTATATCTATCTATCTATCTATCTATCTATCTATCTATCTATCTATCTATCTATGACAATAATAATCAAGGAAAAAGAGGCTACCAGTTTAAGAGGGGGTGGTATGGGAGGGACTGGAGGAAGGGTACTTGAGAGGGACTGGAGGTAGGAAAGGGAAGGGGTAAAGTGATAATAATTCTATTTTAATTAAAAATATATTTTCAAAATAAAAATATTCCACTATAACTAATTTCATTTTTAAAACTATGTGCTTACATTTTAAACTATGTGCTTACATTTTAAGCTATGTACATTTAAACTATGTGCTTCTGCACTTACATTTTCAGAAGGGCAAAAGAAGGTCCACAGCACAAAGTGCGCTGACAGACTTCATTGTTTTAGGTGTCCCCAGGAGTGGTTAAGAATGCCAGGGCCACCAGTGACCGTAACACTGCAGACTGGGGTTGGGAGTGCCCACTGGTCACTGGACACGTAGCCTAACTGTGCAATTCTCCTGCCTCCTTTTCCTCATGCTGCAGCACCGACTCCAGCCATATTTGACTGATGAAGAAACAGCCCTGGAGAGGCTGGACATAGCCTGATGTTCACTGTAAAGAACAGGATTTTGAGCCAGTTTACAGTTCCAGATTCTAAAACGAAGGTCAAAGTAGAGTTGCCTATTAAGACCTGAGTCTCAGTAATAACGAGAGAGAGAGAAAGAGAGAAAGAAATGTAATTTCAAGATAGGAAAATAATCTGTAAAATTATCAGCAACTAAATTTACACACATTTACTTTGTTTTTACAGAGCACTCAATGCAAAATGGGACTTGGGACAGGACTCCTTCAGGACAAGAAAAAACCCTGCAGGAAACTGGTTCCTTTTCTCCCTCAGAGCTGTCCCTCCTAAGCAGCCTTCACCAGGGTGTGAGGGAAGGGAGTCAGACCAGTGAAATAAGCAATCCTGTATCTTTTTGCAGCTAGATGCCCTGTGAGAGGCCGGAGAGCCAGCTGGAAGCGTTTTCCTCATTTCTATTCTCAGTGACAGATTCTGACCCGGGGCTGGGCAGGGGAAGCTGATGGGAGGAACCAACGGAAAAGCGACAGTCTGTAGTAGTAGGAGTCCCCTGAACCAAAGGCTGCATGCACGGCTTCAAAGCAACACAAAACAGGTAATTTAATTTCATAAAGGGATCTTTCTGCCGTTTGTTTCTTCCTCTCAGCCCATTGAAATGTACACACCACGAGGACAAAGTCCAGGGCTCTCTGCAGCTGCAATTTCACTTCTGCACATATTTAATGTGTTGCTGGGGATGAAACATTTCATGGTTCCTGTGCTCAGCAAATGAAACAAATCGATGTGTTACAAGAGCCTTTTTTTTTGCCGTGCTGTTTGGGGGAAGTGCTCTTTACTCTTAACTAACAGGAGCTTAACGAACCATTTCACATTCTAAAGGCCTTGGAAAGGTCATAATGCCTGTTTCTTAATTAATTTTTTTAAAAAGTTGAGTAACGCCAATTTCCTTTTATGTATTTACATGGGTAGTGGTATTTTTAAAAATGCTAAGACTAAATGATGCCACAGAGCAAGAAATCTTTTTGTTTGTTAAATATAGATGCCTGTAGGTCTTTATAAAGCAAGATAGAGGAAGAGAAATGACCTGGCTCTAGATTTTATTAAGTATAATCAAGGAAACAGGGAATTTGGGTTGCCATGGAAGTCAGGCCTAAATAAAGTTTATCGCATTGTGCAGACTTAACATTGTGCTTTGAAACGCCGTAACAAAGCCAATGCGCCTAAAGAAACACAGGTCACTCGGCAGTTAGGTTCCTTTGCTTGAACTGCTTTAACATTTTTATGCTTAGTCTTCCCAGCCTATACTAAAAAGGCCTAGGCTTTGTGGGATAACAGACACAGGTACTCAAGGCTCTCCTCTGCTTCATTCTTGGGCCTGTCTCATTTTTTTTTGTCCTAATTGCAGCAGACAGCATTTCGGCTTTGTCAGCCCTACCTGCTCTGAATAGGAGCACTTTTGCTCTCCCTTGTCAAAGACCAGGGAAGAAAGCGCGCTCTCTGGTTGGCAGCAGTCTTGGATCCTCGCCCCCGGCCATACTGTGCAATCACGCTGTTTATCCCACTGTAACAATCAGACAGCGAGAGCTGAGCACCTGGTACTCCCGGCCCCGGCCTTCCTTGGCAGCTGACGGGCAACCTCGCTGCCAGGTGGTCGCGCTTCAATTACATTAGCTAGCCATTCTAGGGTTAACGAGGACCCACTTTCCTCAGAATGCCCCGAGAAAATCAGTTATTCATAAAAGACAGTATGCCTTTTGTTGATCGCTGAACAATGTTGCTGAATATCCATTAAATTAAATTCTCCTTATTGGACTGAATAATGCAATAGCGATAGCCCCAGCTAGAAGTTTGCATGTTTATTTACCGAATTTCTGAATAATTTATACATGGTTCCTGGCTCTTTTTTTCATTTGGTGGCCAAATGCTTCTTTGGAATGGATTGGCGTGGCTTTGCCTTCGTTTTAATACAAGCTAACACTCGCTTGCAAATGGAAAACAAATGAAAGCACGCTGGAATGGAGTGGCGAGGAAAGGAAATTGTACTTTGACTCAGAATTCACCTTCTAATTTTCTAGTGCAGGACTTTCAAATTTGCATAGAGGCTTTTTGGGGGGCTGTTTCATCTGAGAAGCTTTTTTACACAGAAAAGGAAGAGAGTGTGCTGATCGGTCGTCAATCTCCGAGCCAGGAACTATTACCAGTGCTTAGGTACACAGTGGCCCTGTGGAGACCTGGTGCTAACTGAATTTGATGGACAGCTAGAAATGTGTCTCTCTGCCTCCATCCTTCTGGAGACTGTTATCTGTGATCCTCGGCAGCAGAGACTACACAGACAGGAAAGGTGGTGAGTGAGCTGAAAGGCTTCCCTCCAAGTATCAGAGGGAACATGGGAGGAGTATTCTCTCCCTCCCAAGTTGTAAGTGGACGTGTTGAGAAACAGGTACAGGGTAGAACAAGGCCATTTAAATACCACTGTCCTAGGAACTGAGCCTTAGCTGACTAGGAAGTAATTTTTAAGTTAGTTAAATTCATTTTTTTCTCATAGTCCCCTATATGTAGGGACTCACATATGTTGGGCAAGCATTCAATGCTGATAGCCCTCATATCAGGAGACAAGTTTAGAAAAGAATGCAAAAAAAAAAAAAACAAACAAAACAAACTCTGAGAACTATATCCATGAAAACATCACTCCCCTAAAGCTAAATCACCCTGAAGGACATAGTAGCTATCACAAAGAAGAGAAGACAACGGAGAAATTCTATTGGGTTTCCCTTTCATTTAACAGAGAAAAGATCTTGCTTTTTTTAGTGATGAAAAAGATTGAATAAATCCAGCAAGAAAGGCAAACCTCAGTTGATATGCAAATGTGAAGGAGTTTGTAAGAGGGGTTGTAGGCTTAGCTGAGGCACGGCAGAGCAGCTGGGAGGCGGGAGCAGGGCTGGAAGAGTGAACTTGGGGGATGCACCACTCCCACTTGGTGTCTTGGAGGCCTTGGGCAAGTCATGCTTTTTCTCCAGTCTTTGTTTTCTCTTTTGCAAGATAGGGGGGCGTCCTGCTGACATTCAGCACCTTGCCCGGTCTGAGAGCTCAGATTTTCCAGCTGGCCTCCAGATCATTCCTGAGCATGCTTTCATGTTTCCTGGGCCTCCTCACATTGCTCTCCCTCACCTTAGCTCGGCTCAAGATGGGAGCGCACCCGGCTATTTTGTGGTCTTGAGCATAACCACTTCACTGAGTTCTGACTTGAGACAGCAAAAGCAAACTAGAACCCAGCACCAAAGCAAAGTCAGCACCCTAGAATTATCGTCACTGGCAGATGAAGTACCAAGAGCTCGGACCACAGTCGGACACTCAGAAAGGCATGCTCCTAGCTTTGCTTCCTGATCATCTCAGATAAACGCTTCGGCTTTTCCTTGCCATTTATCTTCTCAGGCAGGCTGGTGTCTGGTCACAATGCACGTTTCCAGTAACATTGTCTCTGAGTGATAAGATCCACCTTGAACAAGGCTCCAACACAAAGGCAGTAGAATGTGCCAGTGACAAAGCGGACACTCTTCTATGGCTCAAAAACAATGGCTGACACTTCTGTATGAATAGGTAGAAGGCACATCAAAGGCAGCCTTTCACAGAGAGAAATTGTGTGATGCCCACTTTAATCTCTCTGAAAACCTATGCACAAACTGAACCCAATTTTATTTTTCAGATAAATGCTAAGGCTTGATACAAGGACACCTTTTTCTTTGCAGTTAAAAGAGGAGGAGACAAAGATATGCTAGCATAGCCTTTGAACTTTTGAAAGCTGTATCAATGGACCAAGATACTTAACCACTGATACAAGGGCAGAGATTTTACAATAGCTGCATTTAAAGCCTTCTGACTAAAACCAGTCATTATTATAGATTAAAGAAAGGCATTAATATCCACATTTTTTCTTAAAGCTTCGTACTTTTTATACTTTTAACCCTTTGATCAATTAACAAGGTCTAAACAGAGAAGACTGCCCTACCTTGGAGACTTATATAATCACAGAGGCCCAGGGCTGTGATTTGAAGTGACCATATTCATTCCTTGAATAAGGATGCAGAACAAATGCCTTTTGGGTAGGGCAGGAAAATGACTTCCAGTGAATGGATGTCTCAGAACTGATGTAACTCCATGGTGACTCTTCTGAAAGAGCATTGGTTTGCAGGGTAGGGCTGTGGAATGGTGTATGCAGTGGCTCCTGAGCTCTATCTACCTTCTCCAAGCATCTCCAAGTCCCTCTTGAGCCTTTGCTTGCCTTATTGAAACAATGATGCTGTTTGGTTTTCATTATTTCAGCTACCACAACTTCACCCAGAGTCCTCAACTTCTTCCTGCCGGCCAGGCTGCTTGTCTGTCTTACCATGTGACTTTCTCATAAATGAATCTCAGTGGTTGGCCAGACCAACTTCCAAGTCCACCATTATCTCTTCTCTAGGTATTCCTCAGGAAATCAGACCCCTCTGTAGGACTTGGTTTCCTCCAGTCTAGATGGTAACTTGTGATATTTATATGAAGCACTTAGTAAAGGGCACAGCATAACATGAGCCCTAGGTATGTTAGTGGCTAACTAACAGAACCATTCCGGGGTCTGGAAGAAACCATGACTCCTTGCATCCATTTCCCACAAGGCGACATTAATCCTTTCTAGACGTAGGGACCTTCAATCCCTGCTTAGGGCAAGGGTCAGACAATGTGATGACTTCCCACATGGTGCCACTGTGCAGCTGTAGTTGGTAAAACAATGCCCTCTTTCTTCTGTGCAGGGGCTCAGATTGGGAAGGCACTCTCCAGAGACAGGCAGCAAGAAATGTGTTAGACAGGCACTTTAAATGTCTTTAAAGACAAATGCAACTTCATTACTGGGACTTATTTTAATATAAAAATGCCAATGCTTAAAGTCTCACCCTGCGCATTACCCATTTCTCTCATTTGAGAAACTCTTTCTTAAGGGCTGACTAACCCAGACATGCCTGTAAGGAGATCCATGAAGACAGAGAAGCCATAACACTTAAAGGGCTACTATTAGGATAGTACAAAGGTGGAAGATCTGACCAATGTATTGGCTAGTCTTTGGTGCTGGGCAGGAAGCCCACGGTATGATGTCTGTCCACCTCCTGGAATCACAATTTTGGGAGGCTGCCCTGGTTTGTTCAGCTTGTAGACTTTACTAGCCTTTCACATAGAGGGAGGGCTGCAGCTTCAAACTCTTGGTTTAAAACAAACCCAAAATAACTAATTAGACTGTTGTGGAAACTTATCAGGGAGGGTAATAAAAATTCGACATGGTGACCACAGGCCAAGGCCTACCTCCACTCAGTTAAGATGGACTTAGCTCATAAACCGGTTTTTAGAGCTCATATTTCAGAATGGTTTTTAATAAGCAGATCTATGAAGCAGCATATAAAGAATGCTATCCTAGTTTGCTTCCTGTTGCTGTGATAAACACCGTGACCACAAATAACTGGGGAGGAAAGGGTCCAGGTCACACTCCATCACAGCAGGAATTCAAGGCAGGAACTGAAGCAGAGACCATAGAGGAACACGGGTTATTGGCTTACTCTCTCACTCATGCTCAGCCAGCGTTCTCATACTGCCCAGGCCCACCTGCCCAGGGATGACACTGCCCGCACAGGGCTGATCCCTTCTCCAGTAATTAGCAATCAAGAAAATGTCCCCAGAGACATGCTACAGACCAATCTGATGGAGGCAGTTCCTCAACTTAGGTTCCCTCTTACCAGATGACTATTTTATGTCAGGTTGACAATAAAACTAACCAGTATAAATGTACTTCAAAAGAAAACTTGGCAAAAATCAAACAATCCCTTTGAAAGAAGCTCTACAGATTTGAATTTGGAAGCATCTTTACGAAAAGTTGTACTCCTAACATGGCCAGAACCAAGGCACCCTACTAGCCTGGATCTTGAAAGCAAAGTGCTTTGAAGGTCTCCTTACATGACTTGGTTTATAGAGTCCATTTTCTTAATGCCAAAACTACTCTCCTGCTGGACACCTTCTACACCTTCCCCCTTTAATGGGAGTGATGGTCATTAACATTGTATATTCTTTGCCTTCATATTCTGCAGAGAAACACAACAATTAGTGCTTTGGTCTATTAAACAGATGTCAATGTTTCTAGTTATAGAAAGGTACTGTTAAAAAATGACAGCCGTGTGGCAAAAAATTAAGATTGTTCTCTCTCTCCATTTTCTCATTATGAAGGTTTAATTAAAAATAAGTAAAATCATTTAGAGAACTGAAAAAACAATTCCAGATAAATTACAATTCAGTGGAATATGTTGACAATTATAATATTTTGAAAAGCACATCTTACAGTAAAAGAGGTAACTTTCTTATTTTTTCTGAGAGGTAAATTTTCAAAGAAGGTTCTGAAATTAAGGCAAAGGGGACTAGGAGGAGGAAAAGAGGAAAGGAGAAGAAAGAATAGGGAAAGGCAGAGAGAAGATGAAGGAGGAAGAGAGGAAGGAAATATACAGAAATGACAAGGAGATGAATGCCAATTATCCTGATTGATCAGTATACATTATAGATATTTATATTGAAACATCACATTGCACCTCATAGACAGCTCACACTCATGTACAACATGTGCGTGTGCGTGCGAGCACACACACATGGTTTTCATGGCTAATTAAAATAAGAACAGGCAAGATTGGGAAGAAGTAGTGCACCCTAACACCATGGGAAAGACTGTGCCCTGTGTCCCAGGAGCATGTGGAAAGCCAGTATACCGACACTAGAAAGAGATGGCTTGGCATTTCTTGGCCCCACCTCAGGGAGTACCAGCTAACCTGAGTTGCTGCAGGGATGATGCTCAGACTAATGTGACTACTTTGTTTTCTACTTTGATAATAAAGTGACTTATTGGGCTGAACTAGTTCCTGCCACTTTCACATGGACCTGGAGCCAAGAAGGAGTAGGAACATCTAATGACTTCTCAGGGGTGATAAGGCTTGCCCAAACTTAGACTTAGGAATGACTCTAAGGGCAAATTCCACTCTAGAGTTCCCTGATTGCCATGGTTTAGCTAAGTTTTGGGTTGGTAGCCGTTTTATCACAGTCCAAAATGCACTCTTACTAGTCACCCTAAAGTCTGGAATTGGCAGATTTTGAACATCTTGTTCATACATTTTAATATTTTAATAAAAGTTACATTTAAAGCAATGACAATTTTCTCTAGTTACTTTTTTTCTTACAATAAAGTCAAGTTGGTTTTAGCCCTTATTTGGTGAACTGGTAACTAGGGCAGGCTATCTACTGTCCAGCACCAGAGGTGCCAGCTGTCTGGGCCAATGGCAGATTTAAGGATTTTCTAGCCTGGGAGACAATTAAAAAGATTCCCATGTAAAGATGAATTTCACTGGCTAATTATTTCAAAGTCCTTCTCTCAGAAGCAGGATTGTAGACACTGTATATTGTGAATAAAAACAACATTCATGGGGCACAATGCCCAGGAAAACCAGCAACACAGGGTAATGGCTAATAGTTTTAAAGAGGAACACAAGTGTTCAAGAGGCAGTAACCTCGACAGCTAGAGGCTTCCAAGAAGTACCACAGAGAGTCTGGTCTCTGGTGGATGCCTGTTACTCACAGTTCCCCAAGAACACTGTCCTCTGGGAACAAAAGGGAGTGGACATTCATATTCATTACCCACTTTTATAATAAGGAACGATTACAGAGAATCATATAAAAATGACCTTCATCTAGCTATTTCATATGAAGCCCACCTTGTAACTGGCCTCCAATTCCTTGATAAAATTATATCTGTGAGCATCTTTGATGGGTTATGTGGGGTATATCTTACTTACACAGAGGGCTACATCAAGAGCTGGGGAATTCCTGCTTCAAATCATTGACTTCTCGAGAGTGAGCCCCATCCTTGACTGTAGTCTGTTCTACACATTCCAGAGAAGGATGCAAGGAGATCTTCAGTTACTCTACAACTGTTATCTGTTTGCCTTCCCCCCACCCCATTTGTTTTTAATTTGAGAAAGGGTCTTGTGTGTCCCAGGCTAGGCTTGAGTTCACTATGACAATGAAAATAACCTTGAACTTCGGATCCTCCTACTTCCATACCTCAACTGCTTGGATTAGAGAGGGATTACCCTATATACCTGTAGGGTTTAAGTTTTTATGGGGATTGAACCCAGGGTTATTTGCATGGTAGGCAAGCATACTACCAGCCATGCTAAATCCCAAGCCTCTGCTTTTATGTTTGCTATAACATTGACAACAGTGACTGTCCAAATTTAGAAGCTCTACAATCAAATTGGGTGACAATTACAGTTGTTCCACCCCTTGCTGAGAGGGCTTAAAAAAGCATCTTTGAAAAATGCATATTCAGAGCTGGGTTTAGTAGTGCATGCCTTTAATCTCGGCATTTGGGAGGCAGAAGCAGGAAGATCTCTGAGTTCAGGGTCAGCCTGATCTACAGAACAAGTTCCAGGACAACAAGAGATATATACAGAGAAACTTATTACAAAAAATTCACACACACACACACACCCCACCCAAGAAAAGAGAAATAAAGAAACAGAAAGGAAGGAAGAAGGGGAAAGGAAGGAAGAAGGGAAGAAAGGAGGGAAGGAAGGAAGGAGGGAGAGAGAGAGGGAGGGAGGGAGGGAGAGAGGGAGGGAGATGAGAATCCAGGAACGTTGTTTCTTTGTTTGTTTTTGGTTTTTGGGCTTTTTTCCCTCATAATAGGAATCAGAGCCAATGTGATAAAGTGAGCTAAATTAAATTTAGTATCAGTGTGACTCTAACATATTTCATGGTAGAAAGAAATTCCAGGATGTGACAGCATTGATAGGGAACACTAGAGCTTAATGTTCAGATAGTTCTTAAGGAAAGGCATGTGAATTTTATGTGCTTGTCTTCTGTTGGGGAAAAAAAAAATCAAGATTAAGTATCCAGTCTTAGTGTGCAACAAATGTTTAACTAAACGAACATGATTAGTTGGGTCCCATTTGTCACATAATCTTATAATTCCCTATTCAAAGTGCCCACTGGATTTCCTGTATGGGATCTTTCTCCACAGAGGAGGGACTGACAACAAGTAGCAGCATTTCTGACATTCCACTGTTTCTCTAACTGTACTTTCAGAAAGGAAAATCCCCAAATAACAAGTATGAATTTTCTTGATTGAAAGAAAACACAGCTTCAAAAAAGGGAATCTTTACGCTTAGCTAGGACAAAGATTATGGACATTGGTCAATAATTCACCTATTTAAAGTGCTATGACCTGGGTTCATGAACATACTATGCAGTGAAAGAAAAAGTAAAGTCAGCCTTCCAGAGAGGACCTAACAGAAGCTCTGTGTCCACAATTAGCACCTACCACGGAGGCCTTCCAAGAGTTTCCACATGGAAACCTGGAATGTGAGTCTCATTCAACAACCTGAGAAGACAGAGAGCTTCTCACAGAGAAGGAGCACACATTACCAGGTTCATCAATTAAACAGTGCGGGCGAAGCAGATGGATGCTACCTACGCTCCAATGACGCTAAATTGGGACAGAGGTTTGCAGTCCTTAATGAGGCTCCATAAAATGAATGATTACATAGTGATCACGAGTAAACAAACCTGGGGAAGAGCTGGACTGCAGGCAACAAGTCCTGCAACATGGTAACAAGGAAACCAAAGGGGGAAGCATCTAATCTGCATACCTTTGAGGTCATTCAGTCCCACATCAGGCTGGCCCAGAAAAGCAGAGTCCACAAATGACAGTCAATGGGACAAGGATATAAAAATGCCTGGCCATGGAAATGAATGGAACAGACACTGTTTTTGTTCCATATGTAGTGTGTAACTGAGAATGACACTATCAAGCTTCCTTTTATATTCACAGAAGAACATGTACTCGGGCCTTTCAGCTTAAAGGCCCAGTGAAGGAAGCTCTCCAGAAGACGAGGGAGGGCATCAGGGTTATTTTTAGTCATACTTTTTCTTGATCACTAATTAATTCTTTATTTTTTCTTGTTATGCCCACTTCCTCATTTTTTGTCCTAAATAGGCTATACGGCATATGAACTTGTACATTATCTCTGAATGTATCTTATGGCATCAACAGAAGAGAAACAGGAAATTAATGAGATACTAAAATTTTCCCGAAGACATTAGTTGTTGCCCAGAACACACCACATACAATCTTTGGAATGGCCTTCTAGATTTTCCAGCTAAGACAGAATATACTTCCATTAAGCAACTGAAAACTTTGAGCAACAAGGAGACAAACGGTAGTGACACACCCTACAGCACAGTTCTGGGAGTTCTGTAGTTACTGCTGAGTCTCTGTTCTGTCACCTTGGTCACTACTGTGCCCTAGTACCCTGTTATGCTCTAGGATGCTCTTTTGTGCCACTCTGGTTTTCTCTCTCATTAGCCCTGGCCTATGCTGCCAGGCTTTCACACCTACTTTAGAAAGAGGCAGGGTAACACAGACAAATCAATGTCTGCAAAAACTCAGGAACATGACCACAGTGGAAGCATGTTTTGGACTCTTCACCAAGACAGATGCACAGTGAGTTATACAAGCTTATTTTGGGCTAGACTCTGGCAAGAATGGTCATAGAGAATATATGGTGTTTAATGTTTTTTACTGAATTTTAATTTGGAAGGTACATGAATAAAAGATGTATACATAATTTCAAGACAGGAACCCTTCCCATTTTACTTCCCCTTTATTTTATTGTTGTGTCTTTATTCTATACAATTAGGGTTTAAACCAGTGCTTCTCAACCTTCCTAATGCTGCAAGCCTTTAATACAGTTCCTTATATTGTGGTAACCCCCAACCATAAAATTATTTTGTTATTTCATAACTATAAATTTGTACTTAGGAACTGTAATGTAAATATCAAAATGCATGATATCTGATATGTGGCCCCTGGGAAAGGGTGGGTCAAGCTCCAAAGGGCTATGACTCACAGGTTGAGAACCATTGGTTAAAAGGCTAGGGACTTCTCAGTGACAGTTCTGTCAGAATATGCTAAAATTAAGAGAAATTGTTCCACTTTGTAAACATTTGTCATTTCAATGGCCTTCGTCCTGTCTGGGGTATTGGGATAATCTTTTTGTACACTGTGTGACTGTCCTTTCTCACCTGCCGAAGACACCTTCTGATTCATTTAATAAAGAGCTGAGCAGCCAATAGCTACACAGGAGAGGACAGGAGGGACTTCTGGGCAGAGATAGAATTCTGGGAAAAAATTCTGAGGCAGAGAAGTCAGATGTGTGGTATTGAGGAGAGTAATGAGCCACACGACAGAACGTAGATTAATATAAATGGGTTAACTTTTAAGAGCTAGTTGGGAACAAGCCTAAGCTAAGGCCAAGTTTTCATAATAAAAAAAAAAGTCTTCATGTCATTATTCAGGAGTTGGAAGTCCAAAGAAAGACCCACCACAGAGGGGACAAGTGAGGAAGAGCAGCAGTTAAGCGGTCAGGATGCTTGGATGTTCAACCTAGTCCCACCCCTACTAGAGTCTGCTTGCTACACCTTCACTTCCTCCATCTGCAAAGTGAGGCTGACACAGCCCATGGTCTTCTCAGAGTGGGAATAGTGGTCCAGAAGCCCTTCTGTATGTCCTTGAGGAGACTAGGCTTCTGCACATTATCCATCCATGCCCTAAGTGCCTTCTGGAGCTAAGCCTGCCCCTGGGTCCATGACTGGTTAGCTAGCATCTTATTCATCACATGTCAGCACCAAGTACCAGCCTGTTTCCACTTCTGTTCTTCTCCAATCGTGTGATTATTCCATTGTGTTTGTCTCATTCATAATCGTGAGTGGAAATGGGATAAAATGCAAGTAGTGACAGCTACAACTCTCAACTCACAGAAGTTTCTAGCAAAACTAGATATCCTTATACATATTAAAATAGGAATCTTAAAAGGTTAGTTAAATTTTTAGCTCACAGAACATATGCCAGGTTATTTCCAATGGCAAAGGGCAAGGATATTAGGAAGCCATTGAAAAAACAGAAACAAGTGCCAAGCCCTAAGGTATAAGTCATGTTCAGGAATGTGCAGTGTTTTTCTCTCCTTTTCTAGATGGCATTTCCTAATGCTGAGCATATTCTTCCATTTGGATCTGTAGATTAAAGTAAAATTGCTTTAAAAAATGGAGCACAAATAATTATTAACAATACTAGTCTCTATCTCCTTTTCCACATCAAAATAATTTTTTCATAATTTATAAATGTATATTTCTTAATAATTCTATATTATTTCATAGGCTTAAGGTTCATTATTAGTCAGTCCATTTGCCATATTCAAACAAATAATCCCTGGGCCAGACTGTGATTAAGAAACACATAATCAGAAATGGTATTGGTGATTGGTTGATGCTTAAATAAAATGTCCAACAAGGGATCACTTATAAGACAGACAATGTTTTGATCAAAAATTAAAAATGATCACTGCATAAATGTGAACAATCTATTTTTAGTACATAAAAAATCTTACATGAAATTTATGGACACATTTGCACAAATGGCCCCAGACCATAAAAATTCTGAACTTTCTTTTACAACTTTCTAAGACTATGACATGAGGAGTTTGGAGTGATAGATAGATAGATAGATAGATAGATAGATAGATAGATAGATAGATAGATAGAT
>NW_004949101.1:2481882-2489136 GCF_000317375.1 Microtus ochrogaster | reverse complement strand
GATGGATAGATGGATGGATGGATGGATGGATGGATGGATGGATGGACGGACGGATAGATGAGTCACTGTGTCACCCGGCAGTAGCTCTGTGGGATATTAAAGGGAAGCATGTAGGAAAGAGTGTCAGTTGCTCTAGCACTTCATGCCATGCTCCTGACACTTTTCTTTCTGCCTGTCCCTTTCAGTGCCACCAGGGGCTGAACGAGGGTCTTACAACCACTAGCGCGCTCTCTGCCACTGAGCTCTATCCCAGTCTAATTTTGTAATAATTTTTTTTTAGCCTATCAAACTGTTACATTCTTCAACTATCAGGAAGGAATTCAAAGTTCAAAATTAAAGCTTACAACTGCACCCTCCACTGGAGAGGAAATATTTTTATATGGAAATCTGAAACCACTTCACCACATGCTAAGCAAGCTTAAAGTAACTGGACCATTTTTCATACAACACCTCGAAAGCCTTCCTTCTGGATCTCCCCCAAGACATTTTTAGCCGGAGGGGTTAAAAGTGTGGGTGTGGAAGTCAGCTTTTGTTTGAAAAATTAGCAATGCTATGAGTCACCCTGCATTAGCAGCCGAGGAGTTGTGCATCTTGTACGAATCCAGACACCATATGCCATGCGAAGGCCTATTACTTTATTCGGTGCCACTGCTGACAGGCAGCCACGTGGGTATCCCCAGTGGAAGGGCTGTCTCCTCCCGGCGGCGAGGACAGGAACCCAGTGAGCTGAACACATCCGACATTGTACAGAGCAGCAGGAACAGCTGGTAAGCTAGCAAGCAGCAAGGGCTAGCTAGGAGCGCGGATGCTAATGAGCCTGGCGACAATGCCAGCCTTCAGAGGGGCCAGCCCAATGTCGACATGTTCCCACAACAGCCTCAAGAGGAGAATCTGCTCGCTCATGCCTTCAGTCTCATTAAAGCACACACTGGCGTTAGTAGTTTATCAAAATCTGCTGTAAACTTACAAGTCATAAATCTCCCCAACAGTTCCAACATGCTTTAAAAAGTAGCAGGGAACCGTGAGGAGAAGCCCACGGATCTGTTTGGGTAGCAGGGAGAATTTACTAGGCAGTGGTTAGCAGCGGGTTAACAGGACAGGCAGAACAGCTGCTGCTGGGTTCAGGTCCCAGCTACTACACTCATATAACTGTGTGGCCTCCAGCAGGTTTTCTACTCTGTGTTCTGCTTGGACTGTGTCTTATCAGATGACGGAGTCCTACGTTTGCATAATATGTTCCCAGAATATGACTCTTTTCTTCATTGGTTGCTGGAAGGACCCACGGACTGTATATACAAGTGAAGTTCTTAGTGCCTGGACTGACTGAGCAGGGGTTGGTGAACCAATGAATGTCTCTTCTAGGGGACTAGAGCATACAGCACTATGAGGCTTAGCATCCTGGCATCCTTTGTGTCCCACATCATAAGGCAGCAGACATCTCATGAGAGAAGGGTTTAAATACAGAGTGAGGTCACATAGAGCAGGGGTGTAGGGAGTTGTAGGGGCTCTGGGAACTTCAGGCAAGATTACTAGTGGCCATAGGTTTGGTCTCCTAGAAGCATTTGGGGCTCTTTGACTGTTAGGATCTGTGATGGTTCTGAGTGTATGGAAGGTTCTGGGCTGAAAAGTGTTCACTTTCTGAACACCCCTCACTTTTTTACTTAGGATTTTGTGACTCCTGTTCATTCTTCCAAGGCAGGCCAAAGCCCCCTACTTGGGACACTTTGCCTTGAGTTCTGAGCTGAACCTGCCATTGTAGCAATTAGGAAACTGTGCACTGCTCTTTGCTGTAACCGGCTGTCTTCCAGAAACACCCCTGGAGGACAAGAGCCATGCCTTCCATATGTTTATCCTCAGCAATAGCAAGGAGTCTGGCAGACAGCAAAAGCCAATGGATATCTTGTTGAATGAACAAGGAAATCAGGAAAAATGAAAAGCACAGCCCTGCTTTTAACTTCTCATTTTCCGAGCCTGCATCCGGGAGTGAGACTGGGGAAAAAATAACCTGCTAATCATCTTTTTGCCAACACAGTAGTATTAAAAGCATCTAAAGAAATAATGCTATGTTAAATGATCACCTCCTCATTTTCTGTGGCTGAGTGTGTGGGAACATGAGAGAGAAATGCCTGGCTCCGGAGGACAAAACTTGTCTCCTTGTCCCCGTGAGGTGTACATGTGAAAAAAGTTCACTATGGGCATCTTTGAAGGTGACATAGCTGCACTTTGAAAAACTAAAAGGATGCAGGTGTCTGTCATGTGCAGATGAGTGAAAATGGCCCTAATTATGAGATGTCAATCAAGAGTGAAACCAAGATAACAGGCTAGAAGAGTTACACTTGGGTTTGGAAAAAATGTAGCAAATTCTAGTTAAAGTTGAACACACCTCTAGCTCCAGCTTCATAGGAAGCTAAGATAGTTCTGAGGCCAGCCTGGACAAATAGCAAGACCCATTCTAAAGACGCCAACAGGCAGAGGGAGCCACAGCCCTTTCTCCAAGGCTCTTCCATGCAGTAGGTACTAGACTGAGACACTGCCTGCCCCTTGTTGCACAGGCATACCACAGTAGCCAATGCTGCTCATGTTTCAATCTGCTGTTGCCTTCCTTTATGTCCGTATCCGTCCCTTACTTTCTTATTGTAACCCAAATCCCACAGAGGATGGCAGGACCACTAGAGGAAAACAGAGAAGCTAGAAAGGAGCCTAAGTACACCGCCAGAGGATGCCTGGGCTATTTATTGAACAGCTCACTCCCAGGTCGAGGCTCCTGAGGCATCCCAGCAGTCCGAGGATAACCAGAGTTTCATTCCCTGGCCTCTTACATGAGACAGACAGGACAACTGATGCCCACTGCCTTCTCATTTTTTTGAAACAGCACGCTAAATGAGCTCTTCAGGCACTGGAATTTCAAAGAAAAAAAGACTTGGTTTTGATTTTTTTTTTTTTTGGATACAGGATTTCATGTAATTTTAACTACCGATCTTCCTGCCTCCACTTTCCAAGTGCTAGACTTACTACCATGCCCTGCTAAAGTAACAACAAAACAAAATCTATACCAACCCTCTCCCCCCCCCCAAAAAAAACAACAAACCAACCAACAAGCAAATTGTCATTAGTGTTTAAAATTTAGCCAGAATGTAACTAATTCTAGCCCAAGGTTCTAGAGTAGATTTAACTAGCCAGGACATAGTGACAGCTAGTAGAGTCAAACAGAGAATGCTGGCCTGTTTGTGTGTGTTTCACACATGCATTTACATAATGTATGCTTGAACAAACATGCACACAGTCCAGGCAGAGTCCCTCTTCCCTGCATCGTTTCAGAGGAATGGTGTTCCATAGCTGGGCTGAGTAGAACCACCCGTCATGGATGGAATGTGTCCCTAGTGAGGGTGCTATGAATCTGCTGCCACGAGCTGCCACCTCCACAGTCCGTGTAATGCCACCTAAGTGCTCTGCCTCACATGACTTGCTGCAGGCTGCTGGAGATTAGAGCCATCGATCGCTCCCTGCAGAAGAGTCTCGCTGTGCTAAAGGAAAGTAAGCAGCGGAGACAGACAGTTCACGTATTGATCTGCTCTGGTGGGGGGGCTGTACTTCCAAATGAGGATCAGCACTCCTTCCCAGCACCTAGGAGGGTTACTGTAATATGCATCGGGACATGACAGAGATGGCATGTGGGCCAAACACTGCTGCCCCCTCTCCTGTCAGTGGGCCACAGACTTGTCAGAGAAGCCAGGGGCTGTGTGAAACCTCCAGCTTTTAAAAAACGCTTGGCAACATTCTATACTCTTTGGATATCCTATACTCATTCACGGCAGCGCTAAAAGGCTGTTGCCAGAGATCTGCCAGATAAACTAGGGGAGAGCAATTACGGATGCATTTCAAGAACATCCTTCTAGTAAGTACCCAAGAGTCACGAAAAACCTTTTTCCCATAGAAGAGGAATACTCATCAAACTTAAAGGTGGACATTTAAAGACTGGTCCTCAAAACATTTGCTCTCCTTAAAGAAACTGCAACAACATTAGCTATATGGCTTCCAGGTTTTTTTTTTTCTTTCAAACTTCCACAGGCACAAAAACATAAATTCACCTAAAAAGAAAACTGAAAATTATGAAGTATATCAAAACTCATGATTCTTTAAATTATGAAAAATTAAATATGGGATTAATGAAAGCAGATTTAAGTGGGACCGGTGAGATAGCTCAGTAAGTAATTGCCTGCTGCCAAACCTGAAGACCTCAATTTGATCCCTAGCAATCACCTGGTAGAAGGAGAGAGAGAACCAACTTCTGCAAGTTAGCTGCCCTCTGACCTCCGCATGTGTGGCAAATCCCATATACCACTTGCTCACATCAATTAACCAACAAGAATGTAATAAAATTTAAAGTGAGAAAGTAAAGAATCCTCATAGAGCTCAGAAGACTATGTGTGCTTCTGTGGAAACAGATACAAACTGAACTGTATTGCTTTTATGAGTGGTTGTTGGATTGAGGTCTTTATTTAAAATCAGTTATCTCCTTTTGGCAAGCAATTTCCTTCTAAGCTATGGTATAATCAAATAAATGGCACCAGAATACTTTGCCCTCGGGATTCCTTAGTGTTTGTATTTTTTTTTATTTCCACCCAACTAAAAATACCTGCTATTCTGGATGGTGGGACTAAAATATGAATAAGCCAGGCCTACAGAACTCAACTTGTCTATCTTGGAGCCCTGACCCAGAGTGACCACAATATTGTTTGAGGGCAGCGGACTGGGATGTTGCTGATCTCAACAGGCTTTCTTTTCTCCCTTAGAACTTCAGTGGCCAATAATTCTGAGTTGTCCAATGTGAGACTGCAAAGCCTGTGCCTCCCTGCACCCCCCCCCCACCCGTTGTCTCTTGAAGCCCCAAAGAGACAAGCAAAAAAATTGGACTGAGGCAAGAATACTCCAACTGGCTGAGGGAGGGGCTGCAGGTCAGGTATACTTGGCCAGTTCCTAGCTATTCCTGCTGCACAGGTATTGCCCACAATAGACCCAGGCAGGACCTAAACCTGAGTCTAGGAAACTCATAGTCATCTTTTGTCCATTGTTCTTAAAACACCTCTGCCAGCATCCTTAGGTTATCTAGAAAATCCTCGCGCTCTTGTGAAAGGAGGCAATGCTCAGCTTCTATTCCTGTTTACCTTTTTATCTAAAATTAGAAAGTAAACTAAACTTTACTGAGATTTAATGCATGGCCTCACTGGAATGCTTCTTGCTCAGTCATCCCAGGGCCTGTCCCTGGCAGAGGGACAGAGAGAGAAACCGGCAGCAGAACCCTCAGTCACTTTCCACACACTATGAGCTCCTGGGGTTTCTATGAGTTCTGAATTTTATCACCTCATAAACAATCGTTACAATCCATTGGCCAAAGGCAAGATGTGGCTCACAGGCCATGGTAGTCATTTCTGTCATGAGATCTGTACTTTTTCTCATAGGAAAGTTCTTGTAAAAGTCATTGAACAGAAAGATGAATTACTCATTTTTCATTTCTTTTTTTAGAACAGGAAATGTTCTGGAGCTGGTGGCCTTTTCTGTGATGGCAAGGGGCTGACTTCATTTACTCATTTAACAAGCATTTCCTGAACAAATATTTATCCTGTGGCAGGTGCTGAGGTTGCATCCAGGGTTGAGTCTCTCCTGGAAAACACAAGCATAGTCTGTATCCCGAGCTACCCTTATTTTACCAAATTGCTAAATATTTCTACTATCACCTTTAGAAATATCAGTGGAGGAAAAAGTGAGACAAAAATCTCTGTCCTCATATAGTAGGTCCAGCACAGATAAAAAAAAGTAAGTGGATTCTACAGTAAATTAGATGGCGACAAGGGCTCACACAATAAAAAACATAGGAAGGCCACAGGAGGTACTAGGGATGTGTGTGCACAGATGTGCGTAGGTGTGTGCAAGCTTTATGCAGGAAGCAGGGGGAGAGCTCAGAGAGGTGGGAAATGAGCCCTATGGACACCTGGGAGCAGCTGTGTAGGCAGAGGGCAAAGAGCACAGGCCTTCTCTGTGGCACTCCTCATCTTGGCAGTATGAGCAGGGCAGTGTCGGCTTATTAGTCCAGGCTGCTATGCTGAGGAGAAAAGGGGGGCAAGAGAAGTGCAGCAGCTCTGGCCAGCAATAAGCCTTTAGCTGACCTTAAGAAGTCCTAATGGAAGGAGGACATTTTAACACTGAGAGTGTCTGCCATCTGACCACAACATGCTGCGGTGAAAAGACCTGGAATAAAAATGTTGGAAAGCACAGCCTTCGGCATGGGAATTAACTTGTTGAAGGCAGCCTGTGATTTTGTAAAGCTCTCGTTTCTGCAGCATCCAAAACAACAACAATGAAACAATGAACAGAATTTAGTACAGTGCTTCTAACCTCCCCAAATAAAGATGTTAGTACATTTTCAATATGTTAAAAAGTATCAGTCAGGTTATAGGTTAGTATAGGTCAGTGGTAGACTGCTTGCTTGTCCCAGGTTCAAACCTCAGAACCACACACACACACACACACACACACACACACACACACAGGGGGGAGGGAGGGAAGGAGGGAGGGAGAGAGAGAAGAAAACCAGCCAAATGTTCAGAGGAATCTTCTTTGTGAAACTGATGGCAAGAATGAACACTGAGCATGAGCTATTGGGTTTTACAGACTAAGACTGTAATATGTCCCAGCCCATGTACGTCTCTTTACAAAGTTTTGGTTTTGACTATCACCAACAAACAAAATCAAATCAGTCAAGCCTGGAAGGACCTCCTGAATCACAGAACTTTAAACCAAAGCTTTAAAAAATAGCATGCCAAAAACTACTTCTATCTTAGTAAAAGCAGAACAATTTTATGCTATATAAAATACTTCAAAAAAAGCTCTTTACTCTTTATCACATCCTTTCAAAAATCCATATTATTGAGCATACTTTGTAATATGGATTCAGACTTCTGAGGCTATCAGTGGACTCAAGGTGGTACCCTTGCTTACTGATGTGAGGACCCTGATGATTTAATTTCCATTCCTTCCTCTGAACAGAACCAAGAACAGAAGCAAGAGCTGTGACCTCAAGTCAACAATGACATGCTGTCCCCGCAAAGCAAGCTCACCAAAATTCCTCCAATCTAGAAGTATTTAAACAAACAATTGTGGTTATTATCTGAGTATATTTTGGAAAACAAACCCAACAAAATCTTGTGAAATTTCTAGCCTATTGAGACTTGGAAGACCAACAGATGAAGATCTTAC
>NW_004949101.1:2471620-2481782 GCF_000317375.1 Microtus ochrogaster | reverse complement strand
AGTATAGGTCAGTGGTAGACTGCTTGCTTGTCCCAGGTTCGAACCACACACACACACACACACACACACACACACACACACACACACACACACCAGTACAACTGATACAGCATTAAGGAAGATGGAAACTTCCAGCCAAATGTTCAGAGGAATCTTCTTTGTGAAACTGATGGCAAGAATGAACACTGAGCATGAGCTATTGGGTTTTACAGACTAAGACTGTAATATGTCCCAGCCCATGTACGTCTCTTTACAAAGTTTTGGTTTTGACTATCACCAACAAACAAAATCAAATCAGTCAAGCCTGGAAGGACCTCCTGAATCACAGAACTTTAAACCAAAGCTTTAAAAAATAGCATGCCAAAAACTACTTCTATCTTAGTAAAAGCAGAACAATTTTATGCTATATAAAATACTTCAAAAAAAGCTCTTTACTCTTTATCACATCCTTTCAAAAATCCATATTATTGAGCATACTTTGTAATATGGATTCAGACTTCTGAGGCTATCAGTGGACTCAAGGTGGTACCCTTGCTTACTGATGTGAGGACCCTGATGATTTAATTTCCATTCCTTCCTCTGAACAGAACCAAGAACAGAAGCAAGAGCTGTGACCTCAAGTCAACAATGACATGCTGTCCCCGCAAAGCAAGCTCACCAAAATTCCTCCAATCTAGAAGTATTTAAACAAACAACTGTGGTTATTATCTGAGTATATTTTGGAAAACAAACCCAACAAAATCTTGTGAAATTTCTAGCCTATTGAGACTTGGAAGACCAACAGATGAAGAGCTTACTGAGGGATACCCACTGATGCTGACAGCCTGAAGCTGCAGTTGGAAGTCCTTCTCCCCTCATGCAATTCCTTCCACCCTCTCATTCTCTTTTGTAGTTTGTGGTTGGAAGACCGAGCAGAACCCCTGGATGCTGACTACAGGCCTTTCCTTTATCCCAGAATAAACACTGCTGGTGAAGAAACTCCCCAAGAGCAAGGCTGCCCATCACTGCACCCTACAGTAAAGCCAGGGCCAAAGAGACAGGAGGAGCTCAACTGCCAAGTTCCCATGGCATGCATAGCCTAGGAAGCACGGTGTTCTGTAAGAGGGTGGAATGGTGCAACCACTTCTGATCACAAACTATTCGCCAAGAGCCAGACTTTCTTGGGCAACTCAGCACGTATCTGTTTTCTGGCTCTGTTCTTGATCTGTTTATATGGGTATGCATGCTTTATCAAGTCTTTTCCTTTCCTACGGTGTGAATACAGTCACAAATGATAATGGGTCTGTACTCAGCAGTTGATGATGATCATGGGAGAAAGATACAACGATTAAATGACAAGAACCAAAGGGGAAAAACTGAGGTAACACTGCCCAAGGAAGAGAGTTTGGTAGAAGACTTCCTCGCAAATGACTTTTAAACAGAGACTAAGGGAAGGGAAAGACTTATGAAGGCGCTGGGAGGAGGGATGGGCAGACTGAATCTTAGGCAGAACATGTAGTTGCAGAAGCTGCCTTTCAGTTATGTTTTAAGGATAACGTTTTTACATATACTTTATTCCACAATTAACAATAACCTGAGGGATTATCTTCCTCACTTTACAGATAAGGAAGCAGGCAGAGATAAAATACTTGTTCAAAACCAAAGAACTAGTTACCAGTCTAAAATTGAAACACAACTTCTGTCTGAGGCCAGCTCTCACATATGCTTGAAAATGAAGGTACTAAAACAAAGACATTTTGAAATGGGTCTAGCATTGGTAGGAAGACGACTGCCGTGGAGAATAGGCAGCACCTTCAATTCTTTTCTACCACAATTGTGAGTTGTGAGTAAGGATGAACACTTGACCACAAGAGGGGTGGGGATAGAGCTCAATGGTATTGAAAGTTAGTCCATCTGCACGCACACACACACACATACACACACACACACACACACACACACACACACACACACACACACACACGCCTAGGATGGCTCTGGAGTTCTAAGGCCTAGTTGACCTTACTTAACCTCTCTGATCTAAGAAGTGATCACAGCATACGAATCCGGAGAGGGGTGGCTAACAGTACAGAAATTCACATTCTGTAGTTCTGAAAAGGAGAACAGACCCAGACTTGAAAACACAGCAGAGTGGGTAGTAGAAGATGCTTCCCAAACTACAACAGTCTAGTGCACAATAGGAGGGCTAATCTCATCTTATCAGATCATTTAAATAGTCTTTCCTGAAACAGCTGTCTAATGCATTGTATAAGGCACTATATGTGTTTATTGTGTTGGAAATGAATTCTACTTTCAAAACTAATAAGCACATAATATGTGAAGGCTTAAACAAAGGGCTTAAGATTTTATAAGTACGGTACTTAAATTTAAGAAAAATTTTATATTTTCTCTGATACACATAGTAACATCAGTTTCTTGGAGTACAAATTCATTTTTTTACTGACTTCAATTCATTTAATTTTAAACGTGTAAAACAACAAAAAAAAAACAACGCACACATCCTATTTATTTTCTCATAGTCAAGCTGAAGCTCAGCGGGAAAATATAATGTGATGACAGTTTCCATCTTCTTTGGGGAGAAAGTTATGAGTCTTGGGTGTGAAAGGCACAATGGAGAGTGGCGGCAGCTCCCCCATCGGCTCTCCGCCTTCTTTAAATTCCACAGAGGATGGCAGTTTGGATGGAAACCCCAAAATCTATTCTGTCCATCTGTTTTATTATTCTTAGAACAACTGTCAAAAGTTGCCCAGGGATCAAGTTGCAAACGTACTAATTTGCCTTTGAAAAGTGGGCCCTGGGGGAATTCTGGAACTCTGCTTATAAATTCAGAATCCCCTCAGCCAGCCAGCCTGCCCTACCCTTTGTGGAGGTATGAGACTTTGCACTTCCAGGCATACATCTGCCTCAAGCCCGGGATGCACTGATAGACTCACATCCCACTTCATAGGCAAATGAAGGGGAACCACAGGGACTTGGCATCTTAAGGGCTGGCTTGTTCCCTGACAAGCAGACTGAGTTTTTTAGGAGGCAGCCCCTTCATTGATCATGGGTAGATGAAAGTCCAAAGCTTTGTACTGAAGGTTTAAAGGCGTGAACACGGCAGAGGGATGCCTGTTCTGTACTCTTTTATATCCTTGGACCAAACAGGAGATAGGCGCCTGAAATGAAACATGGAGGAAATAAGCTGAAGATGAAAACTATAAGCCACTGAACGTGGTGCCATTTGTTTTTGTGACTGTGTTGAAACAAAAAAAAAAAAAAAAAGACTGTCTGGATAGGCAGACTGTCAGATGTGGGCTTGTTGGGAATTACAAGGCATACCTAGAGAGCTGTACATGCTCAAATATGGGGCATTTAGAGAACATGCCACTCTGCTCAAAACTAAAGCAGCTGCCCATTCCTTAAGCTGGTTGTGCTTAAGGCATGTGCAAACATAATATACAGATGGAAGTGCATGAGGGCTTACTGGATACAGGGACACACGGGTCAGCACTGATCCTCCTAGTGACCAGCATTTCCCACTAGTTCCCAAGGGTCTCTAGCAAAAGCTTTCAATGCATAGGACCACAGAATTACACCTGAAAAACAAGATCTATCTGCTTTGGAGTTTGGAGTTTCCCAGTATTAGGGAAAACTGAAAAAGCTTCAAGGCTCACATGATGGCATTTGGATTATACTTGCTCGAATTACCAAAAAAGTATTCGGCTTTGATTAAAAAATTTCCTTGAGCATGTTGCAAATGACTGCAGCAGGGAACCTGCTGGGAGCCCACTGCAGACGCACAGAAGGGATCACCAGTTGGACCTGCTGCTTTGTCCTTCTTTGGCTTTGCACAATCTCTTATTATAATAAGGCATGTATTATCCTTTTTAGAGATTTGAATACAGAAAGCCTCACTTTCAAAATACTGCTTATAATCCCAGAGTCTACGATGTTTTCTGTTGATGCCGGTCCTTTCAAAATGGAATGGATAATTAGTAAACTGAAATTTGATTAATGTTGGATTAAGAGGTTCTGATGTTTCCCTGCAATGTGTTATTTCAGTCTGTGGTCACTGGAAGAGACTATCTTTAGGAAACTTGTTCCCCCTAATATCCAGAATGGGAAGATGAGATTCAAACCTTGTCTTTTAAATAAAGAGAATTCAATCTGTACATGTCAGACTGAAATTTTCTTTCTCCCCACTTTAAACAGTTTTCTTTGTTACTCTGAGTTGGAGCCAATGAATTAACTAAGACAGCACAAAATAAAACAGAAATACAAGTTTTCCTCAGAAAGGCTCAGGGTGAGTTTTCCTAGTTATGGTGGGTAACTTGGCATAGACAGAGGTTTTAACACCCTCTGCTCTTAGTAGCTTCCAGCACAGACTTTTGGGAAAGTGCATAACTTTCCTGGAAACAAAGGGTCCGTCTGGTCTGGCATAGATTTCAGTCTTTGAAAGTAACAGCTTTGATAATATTCCAAAGAAAATTTTAATTTATAGTACTTTGTGCTTCCAAATGTCAGGGTGAGGGCTACCTCTTGAGGATTTGCTGGTGTTATCTAAAGCCAGATAATGACCAGCCATTTAAATGATCAGTGAGCCAGGTTCTTGTACCCTGTGTTAAAAGTCATGCTGATTCCCTCAGCTGGAGAGTATGGAAGAATCAGAAACCATGGCTCCCTTCGAATCTGTCATTCCCAGGTAACTGTAAATGCTAAGACACTGTCATTTATGGAATGACCTTTTGCTCTTTGAATATTCAGACATCAATAAATGCCAAATGCCTAGAAATGCTCACAGCACTCTGTAAAAAGGTAAGTAGGGTCAGCCAACACTTCTCCTGCATGCTTTTCACATGACAACCTAACGGCTTTCTAATAGCAAAATGTATTTAGGAACAATAGTGGAATTTGTGTCATCATGACCAAATGATTCCGGTGCAAACCCGAGATTCTTCTGGGGCCCAGCAGGTTCCTGGTCCCTATGGAAACGAAACCTCAGACTTTGTCCTCCACTCAGCTGGAGGATAAGGCTGGGGCTTTTGTGCTCAGTGAGATTTCTTCTACAACCTTCCTGCAACAGACCTTAGTGCTTCCTCCCAACTCCTTTCTAATTGAGATGCAAATGCATCTCTCTGGCTGATTACACTTCCCTTACAGCAACTGACGAATGCAGCTGTACCCAGAGTTTGTAGACTTTCCAACAAGTGACTTCAGCTGTCAGTATTTGCATGCTTGGCCTAGACCAGCCCACTCCTGCTGGTCTCAGAACTTCCTTTGGACATCACAGACATTTTTTATTTATGTGCGTAAAAATTTACACATATTAATAGGTTAAAAAAAAAAAGCTGCCCTCCCCATCCCAGCAACGACTAATAGAGTATGTAGGACATAGAACACCAAAGAAGCGGGGCTTTCCGGCCATTTGCCTCTGAGCCTGGCCTGGGGCTGTCACTCTTTCCTGAAGGTACAGGCTTTGGTGGTAACAGTAAGTTTAGCCTTGTAAGTTTTCTAACTTTATCTTTGAGTTCACTCTTTCTCCCCCAAATCTACTAAATACTCATGACTCTGTGAAAACTGATTGCTGAATAGCCTTCATTTTCCTTTCACATTGTTCAAAAGTCCATTAATTTCAAAGTATAAAGTTCTTCCATAAATTTTAGGGGGTATTAGTGAAATCAATCAATCAGCTAATGTGCAGAGGCTGAGCTTAGGACTGTGTACATGTCAGGAAAGTGCTCCACCACTGACTAAATCTCCAGCTACAAAACTATTTTGAACACAATAAGAGGAAACACGCATATCACTATAATTCATTAAAAGATTATTTCATATACTACCTAGTTTTCCAAGAATTCTTCTATCTAAAAAAAAAAAATCCTTTCTGCCATTTTTCCCAACGTGCATCTGTTTCCTACCAGGCACAGCAGTTACTCTGAGTGTTCAGCAAAGAGCTGAAACTATAGCTTTAAAATGGAAAACCAGGGTTTGCACAAGGTACAGACATACACAGATGCACACGCAGGCTGTATGTGGACCCGCTTTTCACCTAAGACAATGAAGGCTCCCAACTCTGAAAAAATGCAATATTATAAAGTATTTGTTTTATCTTTTGATTCTGTTTTCCAAAATGAGTTTACCAAATGAAGGTTTTCCTTCCTTCCTTCCTTCCTGCCTGCCCCTCTACCCCATCTCCCAGCTTTCCACACATATGCATAATGTAGCAGGAGGTAAAGGTGAGAGAGGCAGTGAGAGAAAGAAAACAAGGTCCACTCTGGGAACTGCACAGTATGCTTGGGAGCGGAACAGTCAATGCAGAGGTGAGTGGATCTTGGCACAGACTTCAAGGGAACAAAGACTGTGTTGGTGAAATAGTGTGGGAGGATGGGAATCTGTATTCAGGGGAGACCCACAAGTAGCATGTGGGTTGGGGTGCAGCAAAGTGACCCTTAGGTCAGCAGAGTGGGAAGCAGCATCCCTGTCCATGACAGCCTGGCAGACAGGGGTGACCCAGTTGAGACATTGGCCAAGAAAAGAAGAGCCCAGGCTTTTGTGGACATTTTCCCAAGCAGAGCAGCAGCCTGGCTTCTTACAGACTGTTAGAAGTTTAGTTTTCTTGAAATGAGGTCTTTGTAAGTGTCACTGCATACCAAAAAATGGCAAAATAGTTTCTCTCTTTTCATGAAAACTTCCCCTGCAATCAGGTACTTCCTATAGGCTTCATGTCCTGGGCAGCGTTGACACCAAGAAGCAGATCTTTATCATATGGTAGGGTATTCTCTACAAGCCATCGAGGGGACATTTCCTACCCTGTATTTTAATACTTAGTAGGTAAAATGGAAATATTCCAGCTATGTAACTCCCAGCTGGGATCTTCTAGTTTTCCCAACAGGCATGGAGCCCATTATTTATGGGAATCAGGCTGGCACCACAATAAAAACTCCAAATGGCAGCACTTATTGGACTTCCAGCCAGAACTGGATGGTGCTTTCCAGTCAGGACCTGACAGCCATGATGGTGGTGCTGGCACTGGGTCTCATGAGGTGGGGACTACAGTGGCTAGAAGGACAGATGTCCAGTGAAGAGGTTAGGTACTACTAGCATAAGGGGAGGAAGATCCAGTAGGCTCAGATAATAATAATAATAATAATAATAATAATAATAATAATAATAATAATAAATTATTAATTTATTTATTTTTTACTTTTTCAAAACAAGGTTTTTCTGTGTAGTCCTGGCTGTCCTGGAACTCACTCTGCAGAGCAGACTGGCTTTGAGCTCAGAGAAATCCCTGTCTCTGCCTCCTGAGTGCTGGGATTAAAAGAGTGTGCCACCACTATCAGCAAGCTCAGATATTCTTAGTCTTTAGGAGAAATAAAACAAGAACAAGAACAACAACAACAACAAAACCCCTTATAGTTTAAAGGCTGGACTCACAACAACAACAACAGAAACCCAAAACAAACCAAACAAACAAACTCACTCCATCAAAAACAAACAAATCCCCCAAACCAAAAACCTACATTTTGGGGGAATGTGGAGATGGCTCAGCAGTTTAGAGTGCTTGCTGCACAATCATGAGAAGCAGAGTTCAGATCTTAGCACTTGACACAAGCTAGGTATCCCACAAATGGCTATAACTCCAGCTCTAAGGGATCCAATCCCCTCTTTTAGTTCCCAAGACTGAAGAGTTGCTCATACCTGTACACACATGTACATATATACACATGCATATACACACTAAATAAATAAATTTTTAAAAATCTACATTTTTTTTTTTTTTTAAAATATGGGCTGGAAAGATGGCTCAACAATTAAAGTGCATACTGCTCTTGCAGAGGACCTGAGTTTGGTTCCTAGTTCTGATGGGGACTCAGCACAGTCTGTAACTCCATGCCTTCTTCTGGCATCTGCAGGGTCGAGACATGAATGTGGTACACATATAGACAAAACACCCATATACATAAAATATTCTTCTAAAAATCTACAATATAAAAAAATGTACTCTTCCTGTTTTTCACTGTGGCTGACAATCTTCAGTTTTGTGTTTTGGTAATACAAGGAGGCCAAGAGCAGTTCAAACAAAGCCCATCTGTAGGTTGGATTCAGTCTGCAGGCAGCTGGTTCTGGGCTCTGGATGTTTGCATGACACTGAGCTAAAGCTGCTGCCTGGCTGGCTCTGCCCAGTGGTGCCAGTTCTGCAGATAGTTCATTTACAACCTCCCAGGTACCAGAGATGCTGCCTTCTTGGTCTGAATAGCTTCCAGATGCCTACGGCTGCATAACAGTCACACTTTCCCTCGACTGGCTCTGAGCTGTGAGGCCCTTCTTTCAATGTGAACCCCAGAGTAGCACACTATCTTTGGATGATTATGATGCCTGGATTGTAGGAGCAGAGACTGGATTCTAACTCCTATGAGTGGATCTTTTTTGTGCCTTTTGCACCATGTCACAGAGAACATATGCTACATTTGTTACCCTTTCATCTCTCACCTCAAATCTGTGGTCATTACAAATCTCCAATGTTGTTCACGATGGCTCCTATCAAGCCATATCACTCCACTCCCGCTCTCATACAGCTGGTTACCCAACCCAAATATATGCCATTTCTTTTATCCTGTCTAGTCTTCTTTTTTGGGCCAAAGGTCTCATCTGCTGAGATAACCTTAATTACTGGCCTTGCCTTGGGTTAGTTAATCCACTTTAAAAACAAAACAAAACAACAACAACAAAAACCCAAACAATAGCTCTGGAACGTTGCTAAATCATTAATAAAAGTGTTGAATGGAAGATGGGCAGGCTAATGGACAGAGAGCAGCCCAGTTCCAGAATTAAGGCATTAACAGTTCTGGCTACAGTGAAGTTATCCATCTCTCCGGGTTCCATAATTCTCCCTCATGTATGCCAGGTGATCATGATACTTTGTCAAAGTTAAGGTTTGTATTTTTAAGCTTCTAAGCTCTGAAAAAAATGTAATGTGTTTTTGATACCCTACTCTTAGGAACACATTCTTTTCTGAAGTTTCAGGGGCTGTTTAATAATTTTAGCCTTATAGATTTACAAGGGATCCAGGCAACATTTCAAAAATCAGCCTTTAACCCTATTTGGAAATGAGGGAAATACTGTCCTGCTCCAGTTTTCAGTGCACACATGTACACAGACACATCTCTAATGGCTCTGAGCTCTGCTACAAATGCTGTAACGGTAGATATGGGTGGCTTTGGATAAGGACTTTACTTGTAGGAGCCAATCTCCTTTCTTTTTTGTTGTAGTCTCTGCCATGACATCCAGAAGATGGGGACATTATTATGAATGTGGATCTTCTAAGTACTTGGGACTCCTCCTTTAATCTTATAGTACAAATTTTAAACTCAAATTTATCAGAAACCAACTTCCTAGAAAACTACTTTGGATGCTCTTTCATGCCTCCCTGTTTTCTTTCTCAGAAAGTCATTTAAATTTTATTTACTTATCTGTTTTGAGACAGGTCTCCTGTGTACTAGGCTGGCCTTGGACTTGCTATGAAGCTGAAGGTAACCTTGAACTCCTGACACCTTGAGTCCACCTCTGAAGTGCTAAGACTACAGGTGTGAACTACCATACCCTATACAACTGAAATTTTAAAATTTCACTTTTAGCACTCTTCCATTCCTCAATTCTTTTCTCTCAGTGCCTCCCCTTGTCCCCCTTTCCTGTAGTTCTTGTACTGTGCTTCCCAAGTGTCTGGAGTACGGTTTATTTCCACTTTTCTCCCACTCATATACAAACTCCAGCACAAACCCACCAGTTTCTGCAATACTCAAAGGCATAACACATTCCTTCAAACAGTTAAGGCATAAATCCTAAGTGGTACATTTTTGTGGTTTACCTCCCGTTTTCTAAAAGATGAGACCATCTGCCAGTTAACATGGCTAATGTTTGCTGCCTATAGTAGAATGCGCTTTGAGTCAATACCAAACAGTATTACCCATTATAACTCTTTTTCTTGTAGGTCTGTTTAGAGGTCCCAATTCTTTTATTTCCCTTTGGTTTTTCAAGACAGGATTTCTCTGTGTAGCTCTGGCTGTCCAGAGCAACCAGGCTAGACTTGAACTCACAGAGATCCACCTGCCTCTGCCTCCTAAGCGCTGAGATTAAACACATGTACCACCACTGCTCAGCACAGAGGTCCCAATTCTTT